>NC_136818.1:15303010-15328010 GCF_951394365.1 Tetrao urogallus | reverse complement strand
GTGCACCAGAACCCTACAGCCAGAGCCCAGCTTTGTCCTTGTGGGACCCTCTTTGGGCTATATTTGTTGGGGTGGTATATTGGAAGAGCAGCAGTCCTACCTGGCCTATGACAAGTGGGTGCCACAGCCATTTCCTACAGCTAGGTGCCGGTCAAGCAGCTTTCATTTGGAGTGTGCTCCCAAGACATCATTAATATTGGGCGACTGATGCAGGGCGATGCCTTTTAGATGTATGCCACAGAAACCATAAAGGTGCATCGTGCTGTCATATACCAAGTCTGCCTGTTGGACTGGGCCCGCAGTGCTGCAATCTGGTCCCACAGTGGCGTTTGGCCAGACCCAGATCCAGGGGGCTGTGAGGAAGATGCAGGTCGGAGTGGTGAAGCCTTCCTGGCCTGGGAGGCTTCCGCAAGGGAAGATGGCTCCAACACACAGGCTGCTGTGCAGCTTTGTCTGGGTTCTGCCACACAGGCAGCTCTCCTGGCTGGCAAAAGCTCCAAGCCCTCAGGTTTACTTCTTCGGAGGTAACCAACAACCCAGCCGTTACGGGAAATATCAAAATGAAATATTTCTGATGGATTTCATAAAGGATGACTTACAGGAGAAGAAATTATTTTGGATATAAATATATTGTATTTCATTCTTCAATCATACTGTATTTTTACTTATCTGAAAAGATTTAAGATGGCCCAAACTGTTTGGCTGGCATGCTGAAAGCATCCCTGTTTGACAGAAGCTTGAATTGATAACTTTGCTGAGGGAGGGAAGGAAAAAAAAGAGTTTTATTTAAATCAACTTTAAAGCTTTATTGTAAAGGGCGGCTATCGGGAGCTGAGCAGTGCTGCTGCCCCTCGCTGCAGCTGGGCTGCGGGAGCCGGGCGGTGCTTATTTATTTCCCTCACAGAGGGGAGGAAAATACAGGTCCATGAATCAATCTAGATAATGGGGCAGGCTGAATGTAATAAATAATACAGTAACAACCCTAAACTAATGAGCTGTTGCTAAGGTACATTTCACAGGCTCATCCTCTATATAAAAAGTCACTAATAATCCCTTGGTGTAATCAGATGATAAAGCTTTGCCATAAGGCAACACCTGTGCAATTAAAGCTGCGGATTCTTTTGCACGTTTCATTAATTTCAGGATTTTGTAAAGGCACAGTGACTACACTAATAATCTAGTCTACTTGACTCCATGTCTACTGGAAACAGGGTGTCTAATTAGGTAAAGGTAATTAATTAGAGATAAATGGAGCTAATCAGACTCGGTTAACACTAATTCTCTGAATTAAGACATTTTGGGACACCTACTATTCTGCCGGCTTTGATGTTTCCCAACAAACACAGGCTTGGAAAGGGCTCGGCAGCATTCTGTCTGCTCGGTGCCACCCACCAGCCCAGCCTGCAGCCCATAGGATCCCTAGCAGTGCCTTGCTGAATCCCTGCCTCCTGCATCCAGGCCTGGGGCCGGCACCCACAGTGTCAGTGGTGATGTTCCGGGCTTCTGCCAGCCTTCTGCTGGCTGCTGTTCTCCCTACAGCTTTCTTCCCTGATGTGGGCACTCTATCAAATGCTATTAAATATTAAATGTTGTCTGATTCAAAACCTGGATTATTTACTGAAAGAACCAGGATTTCACAGGTGCAGTTATAATGCTGTGGAGGTCACGGTCCTATCCTGAGGATGGCTCAGGTGCTTTTCATCTTGCGCAGCCAGTGAGCTACACTGAGTTCAGGTGTCAGCTTCTTCAAAGCCAGCAGGGTCAGGGGTGGGGAGACAGAAAGTGGTTGGGACAAGAAGTGGGCAAGGAACAAAACTGCTCAAATATCACTGAGTTTCCATGCACTTCTAGAATTATTAAGGTTGGAAAAGATCACTAAGGTCACCAAGTCAAACTATCAACCCATTCCCACTGTGCCCACTAACTCAAATCCCTCAGTGATGCATTTACATGTTTCTTGAACACCTCCAGGGATTGTGGCTTCACCACCATCTCTGTTGTCAGCACTCTGTTAAAGGAGTCCTTTTTTAATTCTTTTTCAATATAACCACTTATTTCTGGTATGAATTCATGCCCAGAAATGATGGTAGGTGTGGTAGAAAGATATTGCAGGTGGTCTGTACCAAAATAACAATATCACCACCAGCTCTGTGAGCACTCGTTAGCAGTTGGTGATGGGACTGTGCTGGGTGCATGGAGCAAATGTTTTTAGAAGATGTCCCTACATAAAGCAAAGCTACAAAGGAGGATAGCTTTCCATCACCTGTGGCCAATCTGCTAACTCCAGCACAGCTGAGGGAGTGCTCATTGTCAATCACTTGAACACTGGAAGCCTGGGAAGTGCTGCTTTCTCCTGCATCTGAGGAAAGCTGGGTGTTTTTTCAGCTTACATTTCTAAAGCACCTAGGTGGGTGTTGCGCAGTGTGGTACGTAAATAACAAGAGCGAGGCAGGAACGAGTCCTCACAGGGTGAGCTATAGCCCGAGGTAAGTCTCTGCCAGCTGAGCTACACTGCCCTCACCAGAGGAGATGAAACAGAAATGTCTGACTACCTTTATTGCCAGATATTTTCTGGATTGACCTTTCAATAACTTGTTAAACTACAGAAAATATTTCTGTTTTCTGGATGTGAAAGACCTGCTGGGTTGAACCGTTCATAAACGCACCTCTGGATGTTTTTAATCACAGCTTGATGGCTCTGGGCTGTCAGGAACAGGCAGACCATCCTAAATGAGATGGTTTCTGCCCACCCCTGCAGGGCTGTATGAAATAATTCTCATTTCCAAAGACATAGCAAATCCTAGATAGCTGTTGCAAAGAGCTGTCTCTTATGCCAGTGTCACTCCTGCCATCCAGGTACGCGTGGTCCCGGAGCTGGGGCAGATGCGGTGCCCTGCATCCAGAAACATGAGACCTATGGGTGTCCCTCTGACAGGTACCTTGCTGGGCAGCAACTAGTGCTAATGTTATCTGCTGGGTATTGGAGGTCAGTATGGGATGGAATCTGCTTGGAATGTCTGATTTCGTAACAAAACTCTTTCCTTACCTCCCTATAAAGCAATGCAAAGCACAGCCCAGCATGCAATTTAACTGCACCACAGTAACAAAACGCTTAATGCTTTAAAGAGGGAGTTCTAAAATTTAATAGTTTATTTTATTATTTCTCTTTCGGATATAATTAACTGGGGATGCGCTTCAAACTGTGCTCTCTTTGCCACCGAGATGTGTTTTTATGTTTTACTCTGGGGGAAAGAGAAGGCTGTCAGACCATGGCCTCTCCCTCGGTGCATATTACTAGAGTCTTTAAGAGCCAAGCAGGCAATTCCACTGTCACTGGTCTTGTTTGGATGGAGGAGTTTTCCTGGGAAGTCCCCAGAGAAGGGTAACAGGGGCAGACCAGCAGCCAGCATGGCTCAGCACAGCTCCTGGCCTCCTTCCTGCAGTGCCACTTTTGGGTCCCTCGATCTGTAATATGCTGGCTGTGCTAATAACAGGTAGATGCTTAGTTGCTTCATGTCAGAAGTTCATTTATCCTTGGAGAAAATCATAAAATTTTTTCAAGCTCATTATCCAGTGATGATGACTGGTGCAGCCTTTTAGTGATGCTTTTCTCTAAGTTTTCACATGGATTGGACATTTTTTTCAGCTTCTAGTGGGTAAGGAAGCCAAAAATATTGTATACAAGAAAAGGCTCTCTGAATATTCCTTATTCTGTGAATAAAGCTTTCAGAGTGGCACATGCAGGTGTTCACTGTGCTGTTCAGAACAACAACTGAGAGGTTCTATAGTTACATAGAAGTCATTGTAGAATAAGTCAAATGTATTTCTTCAAACTTCATAATTCTGCATAGGCATATATCAGTGATGTGATAGTGAGATCTCCATCTCCTTGTCTCTTTGTGTGTAATCAACGAATATACGGATGCTATAATTCAGAAATATATAGGAAACTGAGGCTGGACAGGTTATCACACTAAAGAAGAATGGATGGAAAGCATGTCCTGAGCTCACTGAGAAGACTCCAAGAGAAGCAATCTCCAGAAGAGATCCTTCCCCAGGGGTAGTCAGCTCTTAAATGGATCTAGGAGAGGTGCAGCCAGGCTCCATCCCTTCTGGCAGCACAAGAGAATTGTCTTCACCTGTGCTCCCAGGGCTGACTCATTGCGCACCTCAGGTGGTCAATCAGAGGTTCAGGCCATGATTCAGCAGTTCCCATACACTTTGTTAAGGACAAATTCATCCCAACGGTGCAGTAAGATTTCGGCAAATAGTGTTATAATAGCAAAACTGGAGAGCAGGAGTTGATGATTAAATTTAAGTGTGTGTTGTCCACATAAAGCAAGCCATGTGCTTTTTTTCATGAATGTGAATGTTCATCACTGGTGCTCAAGAAAGACAACGTGTGCTTGCTAATTATTGTGTTTTTAACTGATAATATACTGTAAATTTTGTATAATACAACTGTGACCTTACAGAGAATAGAAGGGATGACAGTGCACCCGTAATTATAGTATAGTGAAGAAATGCTGTTATTATCCACTATTTTTAGGACCTGTGTGTGCAGCCTCTTAATTTACATAAGCTTTAGACATTCACACATCCTCCTTCTTTGCTTGTAGATGATAAGTTTTGTTTAAATGAAATATGAAGGCATCATGTTGGCTGAGAGGTGAGGCAGCTGGGAGCTCCATCACTGCAAGCAACATCTTCGGAGCCAGGTGAAAAAAGGGTGTTTGTTTGAGAAAGAATTGTTAACACAAGATTAGTTAGAAAAAATATATTTCTATCCACCAGCATAGCATTCAAATTGTGCCTTGATCATGTGTGATTTGTATTCAGAGCACTCCTGAGTTTGGCCTGGTGTGCTGTAGCCGTGTGCTGTCAGGTTGAGCTACGCAAGGCCTTGTACTCTGCCCAGGGCTGTGCCTGCCCCAGATGGGCAGCCCCATGGAGCAGAATGGAAGCTGGCCTGGCTGCAGCCTGGCCCTTTGCCCAGTATGAGCCCTGTGGCTATGAAGGAGCACTGGTCTGGAGGTGGTGTTCTGCCCGGCCAGGTTCTTCCTGCAGCCATCAGAAGTCTGTTTCGCAAAGTGCAAAACAGAGAAACAAAAAGATCTAGAGATGGAAGAAAAGCTTGCTTGTACTCATTACACCAGGGGATGCTCTGAGATCAGATCATCCATCTGAAATTATGACCTCCTGTAACACTGCCCAATACAGTCAGGGGCGGCTGTGTGCCTCTGCTGAGGAACTGCCTGCTGCAGGCTCGGCTGCCCGCAAGCACCTCACTGCTAAGTCTGGGTTTGTCAAGCTGAAAGAAAACAGGGAGTTTGCTCTTCAGGGTTTGACCCGTTATTTTTCTGCTTTGTTTGACCCATGTTTCTTTTCTTTCATTATACTGATGATATAAAGAGTGTTCTCAGCCATGTTTCAGATTTTCTTGAAGGAGGCTGTATGAGGAGAGCCATTCACTTGAACAGCTGTTCAGATCTCCCATACCCTGTGACTTCTTGTTGCAGAAGGGTGTGGGTGTATCAGCAGGGACTGGTGCAGCTTCTACCGGGCAACACTGTCTGTGCTCGAGGGAGGGGATGCTCCTGGGGTCCATTTTATGCCAGACACCTTGGGGAAAATGACAGTATAATTGATTAAAAACTTCTGTTAGTAAAGACCTTTTCCAAATGCCTGTCATGACAAGAGGTGTGAAGGGAAGAACTCCCTGGTCGCTCCGTGTGGCTACTGAAAGAGCTGTGATGGGCACATGCTAACGGGCTGTAAGGCTTACTCCATCATCAGTACATGGGCAATGTGGTGGATGTTTTAATGTGTGTGCAGCTGGACTCAGCAGATATTAAAACCTGGAATGTGCCCAAAGAAGGACAACAGAACTGAATCTGGAGCACAAGTATGAAGGGGAGCAACTGAGGGAAACAGGATGGTTCAGTCTGGAGAAAAGGAAGTTCAGGGATTTATTTATTTATTTATTTTCTTTATTGCTCTCTACAGATACCTGAAAGGAGGTGGAAGCAAGGGGAGTGAGGGCCACTCTCTCAGGTAACAGCTATAGGACAAGAAGCAATGGCCTTAAGTTGCAACAGGGGAGCTTCAGGTTGGATATTAGGAAGAATTTCAAAGAGTGGTAATGCACTGGAACAGGCTGTGCAGGGAAATGGTGGAGTCACCATCTCTGGAGGTGTTCAACAAATGTGTAGATGTAGCACAGAGGGATGTTGCTATTGGGTATGGTGGGGGTGGCTTGGTGGTTGATCTAGATGATCTTAGTGGTCTTTCCAACCTCAATGATTCTATGATTCATTAATTTGGAGAGGAACAGACCCAGTGATGTCAGTGGGGCTTTGCCCTATGGAGCAGGGTGTTTGCCAGCCCTCAGCCTCCAGCAACAGTGCCCCACAGGGCTGGGATGGCTGAGCAGAGGCATGGGTGCTGGTGGCAGCTTGTTTTGTGTCCCCTTACTGCAGCCTCTGGTAGTTCACTGCCGAGTGACAATATCTGTGCGAGGCATTCTTGCTTGCTTTGCTTTATTTGCTTCTGTATATGTAATCACTCCAATCTCCTTCCCTCCAAATTTCTTACAGCTAAGGAAAATGAGCTTGTCTGTCCATAAAGCATCTTGCGGCAGGTTAATGCGGTTGTATATCTGGATAACCCCGTCTACCTTTGCCAGTGCAATCAGTGTGGGTGTGAATTACAGGCAGGGGTGAGCACAACCAGAATAGGACTGGGATTGATGAGTAGTGTGCAGCTGTATGTGGAGCAGGCAGGGATGGAACATCTGCAGGAGCCTTTTGTTCTTCGTTCTGTAATGCCATCAGTGGAGCTGCTGAATTAAGCTGTATTTCCATGATGAGTGGGGATGGCAGGGGTGGCACAGGTGAGTGCCATGTGTGCTGTGCTGGGTGCTACCTGCAGAGCTGCTCTGTGCTGGCATGAGAAGCCTTGCTAAGCCCTGGGGTCTGCAGGACAACCACTTCATTTCTCTAGCTTAGGCATGCCAGGTATGGATGGGACCTGGGATCACCTGGAAATTGTGGGATTTCTCTCCAGGCCACGCTTTGGTGGTGGTATTTCTTTTAATCCAATTCAGTTTTAAATACTGCCATGAAGAATTATAGCTGATTGCATTGAATTACGCTTGGAATCTCCTGGCTGCTTGATGAAGAAATGATATGAGCGCAGCGTGGGCCTGACTTTATGTCTGTATTACCAATGTTACAGGCACAGGGCCTCAGTCTGATACATTCCTAATGAGATTTTGAAGTTCACACTATAAAATGTTCTGTCAATTAAGTCAGAAATTCAGAGCAACATATTTACTTCAGCTAACAGTATGTCCTTTCAGTGCAGGGATCTCGATGATTACAGCAATGTTTTCTAGTTCCAGCCTCATCAAAGTCCAATAAAATATTCTCATTGTAATACGCGCTTGTCGGTAACGTGCAAGTTTTTTGACTGCAAAGAACAGCTCTGCAAAAACATATTCAGTGAGGAGGAAGCAGGGTAGCAGATATCTCTAATACAAAGGCCTGTCTTTCTGTAGTGCCCTGTAGCTGAAATGAAACCAGGCAGGAGCCCTGTTTTACTAGCAGCAGGTTTCCTTGATGCACGCCTGTGCTTCCTGATGCTGCTGACTCCCAGGAAGAAGGCCCTCCAATGTGCTGAGGAAGGGCTGATTGCGGCTGTCACCAATTAACAGGAGATGGGCATGCAGGTGAAAGCAAATCCTGCTTTGCTTTACTGGGTCGTGAAAGTGCAAAGCCAGCCGCAGCTCCTACATCAGCTACACCCATGGAAGCAGCTCCTGCATTACTTGAGGAGCATTGCTTGCTGCTTCTGTGATTCTGTGAAGTCCCAGATCCTTAAAGTCTTTGGGAAGCCATGAACTAGCAGCAGTTAAGGGGACTCAGCCTTTTAGCACGCGGAACCCCCCCCCCCCCCCCCCTCCACGATCTTTGTGGCTGGTGAATGGCTCAGCTGTGGAAAGAGCTGGCTCTGCTCCAGATCCCTTCCCTCCCAGCCCAGTCTGGGACTTGTCCTGAGCATGCCAATAGTGCTGGCAATTTTCTCAGGTTTGGGATCAGTGCCTGAAATAAGAAGAAATGTATAGGTACTGGCTATGAACTTCAGATCAGTTTAAAAGAATTGGGTTTGGTGGGGTTTTCATACGTTTGGGGCTCTGTGAAAAAGGGTAGTTACTTGGGAGTGAAGTCTTTGTGTTGAAATCACAGGAAACTGTGCTTTCTGCTTAGACATGATCCAGATGTAGTTATGGCACTGCTTTCAAGAAATCATTTGGCTTAATATTATTGCCCACAAATACATTTTTACACAATTAGTTTGAGATCTGAAGTACTTGGCTGTTGGTGAGCACTTGTGGTGGAGCTCTTGTTATAAACAAGCCTGGCTTTCTCTGTGGGCTGTTGCACGTGTCCGAGGTATTCATTCAGCTCTGCTCTTTCCACACCACTGCCACGGTATGAGTGTAAGTGCTCCACAGAAGTCTGCAGGTAAGCAAATGGAGTGTGGGCTAGATGAGTGGAAGTGAAATGGGTGAGAACTGGCTGACTGGCAGAGCTCAGAAGGTTGTGATCAGCAGCACAGTCTGGTTGGAGGGCTGTAGCTAGCAGTGTTCCCCCCAGCTCTCAGCAAGTTTGTGATGCTACAAAGCTGGAAGGAGTGGCTGATGCACCGGAAGACATTGCTACCATTCACTGATACGTGGACAGGCTGGAGAATTGTGCAGAGAAGAACCTGATGGGGTTCAACAATGGCAAGCATAGGATTCTACACCTGGAGAGGAATAACTGCACGCATCAGTACAGGTTAGGGGCTGATCTGCTGGAGAGAAGCTCTGAAGAAAAGGACCTAGGTGTCCTGGTTGGCCATGAGCTGCAGTGTGCCCTTGTGGCCAAGAGGTCAATGGCTTCCCTGGGATGCATTAGGATGGGATGTGTTGCCAGAATGTTGAAGCAAGTGATCCTCCCCCTGTACTCTGCCCTGGTGAGGTCATATCTAGAGTACTGTGTCCAGTTTTGGGCTCCTCAGTTCAAGAAAGACAGAGAATTGCTGGAGAGTCCAGTGGAGGGCCACAAAGATGATGAGGGTCCTGGAGCATCTCCCATGTGGGAAAGGCTGAGACCTGAGGCTGTTCAGCCTGGAGAAGTATAAGGGGGGGATCTTATTAATGCTTATAAATATCTAGTGGGTGTCTAGTGGATGGAGTGAGCTCTCTTCTGTGGTGCCCAGTGACAGGATAAGGAACAACAGGCACAAACTGGAAAATAGGAAGGTCAGTATGAACTTGAAGAAAAACTTCTTTACTTCAGGGATGGCAGAGCACTGGAACAGGCTGCCTGGGGAGGCTGTGGATTCTTCTACTCCGGAGATATTCAAAACCCACCTGGATGTTTTTCTGTTCAACGTCCTATAGACAGTCCACTTTAGTAGGAGGTTGAACTGGAGGATCTCCAGAGGTTCCTTTCAAGCCCTAAAATTCTGTGAGTCTGTTGTCCTGAGATCTGCCCCTCCCAGGCACCGTGTCCCAGGAATGCCTCAGGACTGGGATCTGCAGAAGAGGATTTGTTTAGTGATGTAAACTAGATAAATGTAAGCTCCTTTACTCATTGTCTTTCCAAAAACTGATTGTCTTAAGTCATCTGGAATGGACACCATTTTCTCCAAGCAGTGTGTCTTGTTTGTTAGACATGTTGTGGCTCAATGACACATTGCTAATGAGAATGATCTTTTGGCCTCTGTGCTCTTCTCCAGCCCCACATGTGTGCCTGGATTTGCCTTTCACACAGCTGGGTGCCCAGGTCTATCATGCTGTGCTGTTCCTGTGATTGTTTGGGGAAAAGGGAGGAGTTGTGCTACATTATATTTACCTGAGCCTAGGAACCTGCCAGGTTGATGGTAGAACTGATTGCTTGTGAAACACTTTGACTCAGATTCTTTCAGGCAGCGTGATTCTTGTAGGATCCTTGTACCTGGGTCTCTTTGTCCAGACGCAATGCTGGCCAGCAGGTCAAACACCAGGCTGCCAGAGCAGGGGAATTGCTGTGCCCTTGCTGACACTCGCTCATGGGCCCTGTGCCCAGGCCATGCTCTATCCTGGTAGGGTCCCCGAGTCCTCCATGTGCTAGGAGGAGGCTTTCTCCTGGATGAGAGGTGCATCCCTCAGTGCCATGGCCCTAACAGCTCCTGCTGTCAGAGTGCACTGTTACACTCTGGATGCAAATGCCCTTTTATTTTCACCAGAACTCTGCAAGTGGCACTGACAACAAGAAATGTGCTGTATCTGCAAGGGTAATAAATATTACTGGTTTGAAATTTCTGCGTGCACTGGGCATGGGTTAGGTTTCACTGTATTCCAGGGTACGATGACAGCAAAGAAGTTCCTTCCGCTTAGCATGAAGTAAACAACAAACATGCAGCACCGGTGTGGCTGTCACTGCACCGTCAGCAGCCCTATCCTGGAGCACTGTGAATCCACATCGCTTTCATTTCACAAACAGAAGTAATGGCAAAGCCACTTCTCTTCTATCAAAAGCTTCTAAAGAGAGTGTTTCATCTCAAGTTTTGTGTAGGCACATCGTACAAATATTTCATCGAATACATCACAAAGTCAGTGCTGCTGCTTGCTTTGCTACTGCATGGGAGCTACCAGTATAGCCACCACTATCTGTCAGATAGGTTTTCATCCTGTTTCCCTTCATGTTTTTTATTCTAATATTGCTTTTCTTCTACTTACTCATATTACAGCTGAAAAGCATTTCTTAGTTCAACAAGAGCTAAATGACACACAAGTACAGATAGATAACATTGCCCTTTGAAGTCCTGTGCACAAAGGATGAAGGCTCCTGATAGTTGGTGCTCTACTGGAGGTTATCTGCAGTTGTTGAGCCACCAAGGTACAACACAAAGTCTTCCTATTAGGACCTGCAACATTTGCTTAATAGAAAGTGACTGGAAATTTGCAGGTTCCTCTGCCAGCACTGAGTGACGCTGAATGGCTGACACGTGTGGCAACTGCCTGTGGTCCCTGCTCTGCCTTGTTTGTGGGAAGGTGCTGGACAAAAACAACTTCCTGGCACCAGTGACAGGACTCAGGATGGAGGAGTGAGGCCACAGAGGGCTGCATGCACAGGAATGTCTGTAGGTGCCAGTGGGGAGAAAGGGGGTGAGGGGAGCACTGCTGCTGGCACCATGGCGGCAGGCCTGGAACAACACCATCTCAATTACATCCAGGCAGCGTCATGCTCCCTTTGCAGCCCATGGAGCTGCCAGGCAGGCTGCCAAGGCAGGCAGCAGTTTGGCAGGTTTTTAAACACTGACTGCGAGAGCGTGTGCTGGGCCATTTGTACCATATGGCACCCAAGAGCTAATCCAGGAGAGGGTGCAGGGTGGTGTGCCAGGCCAGCACCGAAATGCCATTTAGAAGGGAAACATCAGCCCAAGTGGCAGAGGGTAGGCTGGTGTCTGCACGACCAAGTCCAATTCCCTCCTACTGTCCCTTCACTGAGAGTTTAGAAACACTGTTCTGTAAAGCGTGAACCTATACCGTAAGCACATAAATAGATTTCAATGCAGATTTTGTATGTACGTATTGCTCAAAAGGCAGAGCTCTGTGGGAAAAAGCATTTCTGCCTCTGGACTGGGAGGGGATACTGGTGCCTGGTGCAAGCAGCCGCCCTGCCCTGGCCTGTGTGTGGGTGTCAATTAATCTCGGGGGGCACTGGCAGGATGGGAATCCCGAGCTTCCACTGCCCTTGACCATCCTGGCCCTGGGAAGTCAAGCAGATCTGGTCCATGGCCACCTTCCCTTTGAAAGGACGTTTTATCCCACACGGCTCAGTTGTAAGGGCTTTCATTTACAGCATCGTTATATTAAACAAATGACATCTTCCAATCGTTTGCCCTCTGCTCTTGGGCTCTAATGGATAGCGCTTGTCACAGTTATTGATTTTTCCTCTCTTACAGAAATCTGTTACTTTGGGAATATTGAGTTGTGCTATTATCCAGACAGGTGCCAGCCCTCTGGGTGACAGACAACTGGTTGTTACTGTAAACACTTGATAGCTGGCAAAAAAAGGTACACAAGTGTCACTTATCCACTAAAATACTATAAATAAAATATAGATTTGGTAGCTCTTTCATGACTAAGCTCATAGAGAAGATGGGATTTGTCATACTAGAACAGGCTGAGTTCTTCCATGTGTGTGCAGCATGGCATGTGCAGTGCCATGTGCACAGTGATGACACTGTGGTGATGCCAGGTGGCACTGTAGGGGCTGGGCTTGTGCACACAGTGCTGGGGCCTCCTCCCACCCCAACCACAGCTCACCTGGCTTAGTGGCTTCTGCAACAGCTCACAGTTCAAAAGAAGCTAAATCAGCGGTGCTTATTTTACTGGGAGAAGCTGGTTAGTATGCATGTCATTTCTGTGCCTCTACAGCACTTGAACAGCCTGGGCCTTTCCCCGTTACACCAGCGGATAGCAGGCTTACACAAGCAAATGCGATCAGCTTCTACATCAGGAGGAAGAGAAATCTGTGGCTGTTGGGGCAAACACTTTCAGGTATTTAGAGCTGTGAACTGATCTGAGGGAGCTGTTGGTTATAATCCTGCAGCTGCCCAGGACTTGCTGTCTGACAACACAGTGCCTCGGTACAGCGATCCCACGCAGCGCTGCAGGGTGGTGCCTGTGCTTGCAGGAGGGCTTGGGAGTAGCAATGCCCTGGGCATGGATGTGACATGGAAGTGAGACATACAGCGGCTTCAGCCCATCGAGCAAGTGTATCCCTCCTGCCCCAGGCTCTGCCTGCTGCACAGTAGGTCACAAATGAGTTTTGCTCTTAAAAACTCTTCTGATGCTTATTCCTCTACCTCCCCCTCATCTCCTGCACTTGCAGTGAACCCCACTTCTTCCATAGACTCAGCCCCTATCTAAGCAGAGTGGGTGGTTTCACCTCTCACTAGAACAGGCTTGGAGCTGTTGCAGATTTCCCAGTGTAATGGGGCAATACAGGTACTTGCAATCACAAAATGTTTGGTTTGGTTAACAAGCACCGCTTTGCAAGCTCTTTCATATGTCGAAGTTGTCACATTGTCTTCTTCCTAGCTGGGATGTCTGTCAGAAGCAGCAGCTGGTTTGTCTGGCACTGTTTACTGCTACAAACCCTGCTGCTAATTGTTCGTCCTTTTCTGTTTGTCTTTTCTTAATGCCTCTTCTGCTGTCTCTCTAGGCAGACTTTCCAAGCAGAAAGGTAGCAGTCTGGTTATTTCCCTTTTAACTGGATCTTTCAGTTTCTCACTTTCCTTCTGCAGGCCTATGAAGGGCATCTTCTAGGGAAAGCCTGCTTGCTGTGTTCCCATCACATACTCCGTGCCTAGTCTTGTCCAGGTGCTGTCCCCACTGCCCAGACGCCAGCCCTAGGGGCTCTCCAGCAGTCACACCCCACTTGGTGCAGCTGAGGCCAGGTCCCACCTTGTCCTTAGGTAAAACATGATTTTGTAGTGTCATACCTGGACATGCTGAGGGACACCTTTCTTGGGAAAGCTTGTCTGGTGAGGTGGAAGGGAAGATGTGTTCATTGTCATCTGTTAATTATTGCAGAATCATTTAGGTTGGAAGACATCACTAAAGCCACCCAGGCCAACCGTCAACCCATCACCACCATGCCCACTACACCATGTCACCCAGTGCCACATCTACCCTTTTCTTGGAAAGCTACCCAGTGCCCAGAAAATGGATATCTGAAACTGTGGAACAGTGTAAATACATATTGGGAAAAAAAAAAAAAAAAAAAAAAAAAGGAAAGAATTTAAAAAGATAGATGCTAAGCCATTCTGGAGAATTAAATCATAAAACTTTAATTGAATTAATAAGTTCAAATCTGTTCCCAGATATAGGCTATTTCACTGAGCTTTAATGTATTTCCCCTTAAGAAGATACTCTGTAATTTATGACTGCTTGTGTAGAGGATACAATAGTTTGCATAAAAAATGGAACTGGAGGCTCTTCGGCTGTGCAGTGGTGCTGGAGCCTCATTTACCATCTCCTTTAAAATGTACATCTCTCTCTGACTCCAAAATCTTTCCTACAGAATTGCAAGTCCAGGCTATGAGCTGGGATTTATACAGTTGTTTCTGGAATTGGTTCTGAAAGCATGTTACAATAAAAACTCAATTGCAGGACTGCAGCTACTTGTCCTGAAGGAAATGAAGGCGCCCTCCATTTCGGGAAAGGTGGCTAACCTGAAGGTAGGAGCCACAGCCTGGAATATTTCATAGGTTCACGTTGCTGTTTGTTGATTCCATATTAAACAGAATAACCGAGCGTGCTGAAGGTAAAGCCCTCGTTTAATTAACCCTCTTGGTGTAGTACCATGTGATTAAATGTGACTGAGCTGCTCCTTGGGGCTTCTGCTACTGAAAATACTAACAATAATCATTTGTTTTGTTTTTATATTTAAACACATTATTGCATAGCTTGGTGCAGGGATAATTACCAATTTTATCTCCTGTGTTTTTCTAATGTTCATTAATAACAATAAAGGGTTGTAGGTTAAAAACTCATTTAATTGCCTTTATGTTAATGACATTATGAATAGCCTTAGCTACAAGATTCTAATTCTGTCCAGTATCCTGTTTCTCGGTAGAGCCCCAGGAGAGCTGCTCATTTTATCAGCATTACTGATTCAGAGTTTTTCCTTGCAGGTGGGTTTTTGTACATAATCAGAATTAATGCACAACACATTTTGCAAGGAACGGAGTAGAAGCACTCTGAATAAGTAATTAACTGGAGTGCCCAAGGAAAAATGCCTGAGCAAATTTCTTAGCATATTCATAAAACATTAAGAACAGTCACAAACACAGTGGAAACAATTTACTGGTAATATGCTTTCATGCCATTTTCTAACTCTTTTATTTTTTCCCCCCTTTTCTCTTTTCTTTTCAATGAATGGAGAAGAAGAAAAAGAAAAGGAGTTTTCAGTTCTCTCATTAAGGAGCACCTGCCCTTGGAACAGCTTACATTCCTTGCCATGTTGGACAAGGACTTATTGGAAGATAAATGGAAGTCAATATGAAGCTTTCTTAAAGTAAACAGAAAAGAGGCTTTTCTCCTCCTTGTACAAATGGCCCCTCTCCACATCGCCTCCTGGGCCCTAAAAGTCACCGATGGAAAGGATATCTCAGCCACTCCTGCACCTAGTGATAATTAAAAATAATAGCTCAACTCATATTGCTAATGGAGGGCAGAGTATCTGTAACAGGCCAAGGAGGGTGTTGCATGAATTTTTCTGTTGTTTGGATGAGCAAAGCGCTTGGGTCTGTTGTGTACCTACAGGGTGCACTGAGTATGTGTGTTGCTCAGCCATGGGATCCATATTCCCACCCCTAGAGCCATTTGATTCTCTCATCTCCGACCCAGCAGTGGGAGGGTGAGGATGGCAATGCTGGAGCATCTAGACCAGGGGCTGAGGGCCATCTGTTTGAGCCAAAGTCCAGACTGATATCCTGTGGTGGAGCTTGGCTGAAGGTGGCATTGCCCTTTGGTCACAGGGAGGCAGGAAGGACCAGGATGGCTTTTTCTTTCTGAGGTGACAGCTCTGACGGCTGTGTTGAGCTGCTGGGTGAGCCCACACTGCTCATTCCTGCTGAAGCCTAGGTATGCCAGGCTGTCTGGAGGCCATTGCTACCCTTCAGTGTGAGCCGTGAGCTGGGGCATAGGGCTTGCCCCACCAGGCCTGCCCTGCTGCCCACTGAGTGCCCCGCCGGCAACAGCTTGTTGGGTGATCTTTCTGACAGGCAGAAAAAGCACAGTTGTTTGCTTATTTTCCTTTAAAAATAGATTTCTAAATATGTGAGCGACAGTTGTGTGTGTCTGGAGCCTGGTGCCCGGGGCAGGCAGTAGCACCAGTAACCACAGACATGGCGTGGGCTCATCGGGGCGCTGGTGGTGGCAGTGCTGGAAATGCTGATGTGAGAAAGCCATGTGGAAATCCATCAGTTTTCCATTCCCATCACGGGTGGGAGGGTGGAGCTGCCGTGCCCACAGAATGTACAGGACCCCAATAGGCTGTGACACCAGAGGGTGAGGTACCTAAAATTGGGGTGGTGTGGAGGGACTGGCGTGTGATAACAGTGACAAGCTGGAGACATTCTGCTTTACGCTGACACTTTTTCAACTTATTTCTCAAACTCTACCTCAGATTTCAAAATGAAGGGTCATTTTTGGATGGCTAAAATGAATGACTTTCAGCAGAAACATGTAGGAATGAGCACCCTCTCCCCATAGGAAGTGATCATGCAAAGATGACACCCCTTTTTTAGGAAGTTTCCCATGGAAAGGTGTTTCACCCAAGCATCACATGCAGTATTTTAGCTCTCTTCAGCCTCCCTCATCCTGTGCTGTGTGTGAACTGTTCTGTGCCTCGTGTGGGTCAGAGCTTATGTCATTATTTGGGAAGAAACATGTACTCTACTACACAGTAGAAGAACTAACAACCAAATGACAATGTGATTTCATATGCTGATTTCCAGCATATGAAAGGAAAATATTTTAAGAAAGTAAGTATTTCCTTATTCTTAAGTAGTGCTTTTTTCTGACCCAATACCTGCAGCCTGCAATCATTTTGCCAGAGCAACTTCTATCCATGTTTTGATGGTAAAATATGTAATGTGACCTCCCACAGTTCATTAATTTGCCTTTTGTATGCTCCTAGCTATCTGTGCCACCCCTAGGCTTTTGGTTCTGTGTTACACCGATTACTATTACAACAACTTACCCATCAGCAAAAAAAATCCTACAGATGAGCCCGAGATACTTCTGAATATGTGCATTTGAATCTTGGAGCTAGCTCTGTAAAAGGTAGGGATTTAAAAATAACAAAACAAAGCCCGTGGAAATTACCCAATCCATGAAAAATATGCAGCCTCAGCGACGCGGCATCACGGAAGCTACAGCAGCTCTGTGCAGAAGTGATGGCAAGCCCCGTCTCGGGGCTCTCTGACTGAAGGCTCTATGCCTCAGAGGCATCTGCATGCGGTGTCCCCCTGCCAAGGTCAATGGGAGCCTCGTGGGGTGCTGGTGGGATCAAGCTCTGGGCTCCCATCACATGTAGCACCCCGGGGTAGTGTGGTTGATTCTTTGCAGCAGCGCTTTTTTAATTCTTGCTTTTCTGCAAATTACCTACTCTCTTTCATTATTGAATATAGGAACACTAGGGAATTTCTTACACAATTTTTCTGTCTTTGGGGGTGTAGGGTGGAAAAAGGCAGTTGCATTTAAGTAATGATTTCTGCTTACACACAAATCTGATGTTGTGAATTTGCTGCCCTTCTGAAGGTAGGCACATTCCCTGGCATTTTGTGGTGGTAAATATGCAGACCTACCACTTACCCAGTAACAAGCAAGTGTTTTTGCTGTAGATTGCAAAGAATAAAAACAAACTAATGTATATTTTTCAACTTCCTGGTGCTTTAACCTTTCTTAAGAAAAGACTCGTGGGACATAATTGAAGGAAAGTGTTTTTCCTTAGCAGATGGATTGCTTTGCTCGGATAATATTTTAGTTATGCCAATAAAACGAAGGGTACACAGAAAACCATGAAACTGCCAGCAGTTGTTAGTGCACGACTATTACTGAGGCAGAAATGAGGCCAAAGCGGTGATAAATGTGCATATCTCCCTCTCCATCAGCTGAGGAATGACCCGGGTACACTTTCCATCTGAGCACCGAGCGGGCCGACATTTTTCACAGCAGCGCTTAATAGTGGACATTAACTTAGCCCTCTCCAAAAGGGCTGACCCAGAGGCTACCCTCTGCAGTTCTCCAAACTGTAATCGCTTCTTCAGTCTGTAATTTTATCAAATAGCATGCACCTTTTCCAGCCACTTATTGGCCAATTAAGTCAAGTTCTCACTGAGGGGGTCCAGCTGGTTTCAAGTTATCTTAGATGAATTGATTGAAGACATTCTGCAATCTATGAACCCGGTTTAATGATCTAGGTGATAATACTTGTAATTCTTCTCAGTCAAGGGAATTTGCTGCAGCTGTTGTCTGTAAATCCGTGTTCTGATACAGTGAAGTACCAGAAGAGCGTTAATCCGCCCTCAGAGTTTTATAGCGATGGCTGCATTGTGAGATGAGAAATTTAACATTCACACGGCATTGCTGGGTGAAGACAATTTTTTGTTGATGTGTTTTTTTATTTCATTCTATTGCAAGTGTTAAAGAGGTTACATCGAGGAATATGTTATTGATAGTACTTAAAAATTGGCAGCTGTAGAGCAGTACAAAACAGCCTGCTAAAATATTGCATAAAGTGTTTGCGATGGAAAATAATTTTGCCTCTGAGCATGAGCACAACTTTCTAAAAATTTGCAGGTGGAATGGAGCTCCAGAAATAAAGCCACTGCACTGGATCATATCACTGATACGGTTCTGGTTTGGTTATCGATACGGTATTTTGGTTATTCCAGAGTTACACTGGAATAAATGAGAGGATAATCTTGATGCTGAGCATAGGAAATAACTCTGAAATTAACTGGAGAGGGGCATGCTCCTGCCTGACATAGCTGATCTGTGCGCAGCCAAGCCTCCGTGTTGTGTTGGCCATGCTTCAGCGGGCGCGCTCCCTTCTGTCAGTTCTCACAACAAGCAGCATGCAGGAGACGTCTCCGTGAGAGGGGCTCAGATTAGAGTGGGGCTGACTGAGGGAGCCTGGTATGGCCATGGAGAACATCTTGTTCCCCACGTTTAGCCACGGGCAATGTCAAGTAATGTATGTTACATGAATGTTTTTCTCCAGTCTCGTAGGCCGTGTTTTTGAGGTTGACTGTGCAAGGCTTTGCTTCACAATAACAGACCTACATGCAAATACTCAATTCTTCATTTTCTTCACCCATCCCAAACCATCCCCGTTGCTGGGGACAGAGAGAGGCTGGACTGAAAGGGAACCACTGCTGCAGCGTCGCATCCTGGGGCCAAGCTTTCACTATGATGGGCTCAACAGAAGGGTTAATTCACACAGCTGACTTTTATCCTGCATTCATAAGGGAAGACAAGGTTGAGCCAGTAATGACAGCCAACTTCCAAACACATCGTGGGTTTTGGTAAGAGGCAGCACAGTCATAACATTTGAATATTAGCACTTTTTAGCTCTGCCACACTAACAACTGCTAATTAGGCAGCTTGGGCACAGGAGCACTGCCTTGAACCTTGTGCAGTAATTCACACCTAATTGTGGCTCCAGCTCTGATGCGGGAACACTTTAAACCTAGTTCCTATGTACAGTGACTATCAATCAGCAGCAGAGGGGAATCCCAACACCAGATTCTTGTGCCTCACCCATCTGTGCTCTCCTTGCACTCATTTCTGCTCCCAGCAGCACTCAGATGCAGGTAGGACACCGGGCGGGCAGCCGTGCAGGGACACTTCTCAGCAGGGCACAGCATGCTGCCCTACATGCTCCCTCCCCATGGCCTCTAGGGGCTCTGGCAAATTTGGAGATGGGCTCTTCCCATGCTAATAGATTCTCGTTTGGCCATCAGCGATACCAAAGCTGAAATGTTTGATAGGTTATCAGTGAACATTGTTTACTCAAATTCTCATTACAATCTCTGTCTTGTGTGTGTTGTCTTATACAGCCACCGGATGCACCTTTGCATTTTTAAATTGTCACTGTTATCCTCGTCCCTCCACCTCATTTCACACATCTCTCGTAAAAACCAATACAGCAAAGTTCTCCGCTCCTTGAGCAGCCCTTTCAGTTGATCACCAGCACTCAGATAATCTCCTGCAGGGTTAGCTGGGTTGTTCAAGGTATGGCAGATAAATGGGGCGGAGGGAAGGGGGGGAGCTTTCCTCAGTGACTTGGATGCCTGTTGCTCTCCAGACAGAAATGAGGGGTATGGGAGGTCAGTCTAGGAATAATTTACTGTTGTGTTAATTACTTTGTGTTCCTTGTGGTATCTACAGAATGAAGGTGACCTCTCTGTGTGTGAGTGGGGTGTTCACCAAAGACAGGCCAAAGCATTGCTGCAGAGCTCCTCGTCCTTACCTACCTCTCAGCCAGGCTCATAGCTGAGTGCTCAGTTTCTTCCTGCCCTGGTGGAGCATTTTCCTGGCAGTATTTCCTCCTGTGGTGGGGAGTTGTTCCTCACGCTTCTGGGGAGTGGGGTAGCCCTGAGGATGTGGCTGGGGCTGCTCTCTGCTTAGCAGAGCAAAGGAGATGTGTTCAACTGAGCTAAAAATAGTGCTAATTCTTTTTTAAATAATACCAATCTTTCTTTCTTTTGGAAGAAAGCAACCAGGGCCTAATGTAAGCAGATATAAAATAAGGGCGAGTCTGGCTATTTCCCTGGGGAAAGCTTGAGATGCTTACCTCATCATTTCTTGGAGTGCTCTAACATCAGCTCTGTCTGTCCCTGGTGATGTACTGTCCTCACTGCTGCATGGGGAATAGACCTGAGTTTCATATGCAGCACTAGCTGGGGGAGAGGGAGGTTTTTATACCATTTTCTAATTGTTTTTGTATTTAATTACAGAGATGGGTGCTTAACTCAAGGTGTCTGCAAACAGCCACAGAACAAAGCAGGGCTGTATGTTTCTGCAGGGCTCGGGCTCTAAGTGTGCACAGTGGCCTGGGGATTGGGGCACCTCTTGATGTTCTGTGCTGCAGCTCATTAAGAAAAAGGAAATTTAGCAGTGAAAGCCCACAATCAAATAAACAATAAAAGGGCAAAACTGTGTTTCCCCCTCTGTAATTTGATCTGTAAGAAATGTAAATCGCTCATCCAGAAGAGAGTGATTTTCAATTAGTGCTGTTTTCTTAAACATGCAAATCCCCAGCCTTGTTTAGCTGCACAGTTTTGCCCTAACTCTGCAGAGAATTCCCAAGCAACCTTTAATAGACGGCCATGCCTTCAGGCTTGTCCACTTATGTTTTCTCTCCTGCCTGGGCACGAGATAGATTATGTGTATTATTATTCATAAGTGCCACCTATTGAAGGCACCACCACAGGCACGTTGCAAATGGTGGGCTTGCCCCAGATGTCCCTGCTCATGCGAAACATTCCTGCTCTCTGACAGACCCCCAAACCTCACCCTCAAAATCGCTGGTATTTTTCTTGGCACGGGGAAGGGCTTGCAGGATATCTGGTAGCCTTCACAGGCAGCTGAAATCAAGTTTCCCCATGCCCTCTTGCAGAGGTTCCTGCTGGCTGTTGCTTTGTCTCAGCAGCACTGGGGAGCGGCGCAGTGCTGGTCGGCGGGGCTAGCGGTCCTCTGGCTGGTACAGGGCATGGTGAACAGCTAGTGCAGAAACACAGGGAAGCAAATGAGAGACTTTCAAACAATGTAGTTATGAGCTTGGAAGTAGGAATAATATTTAAATAAATGTTTTGAATGCTTGTGGCTAGAATTAAGCATAACCCTACATTTCTACAAAAGGTCAATTGTGATTCTAATTACTCCTATGCAAAATAGCTCATGTTTGAACTGTGCAGTTATAATTAATACATATGCCTTATTGCCAGCTGTGAGCATTTTTGATCATTAGATTCTGGACAGCCTTATTATGTCTGGACAGTCGGAGTGAAGATGTGAGTGCACCTCTTTGGGGTGACTTTCCTTGCATTATTTCACAACAATGTGACTGTGCTGGCTCTAGTTGCGCCATTCCAATGTAACAGCACTGAGGTGCAGTGTGGGTCTGGGCTGGGCATGGTTCTGAGGGATACTCGTAGCTGTGCGATGCTCTACGCCCCTGTGCAGTGTTCTATTCCTTCACATAGCTGCAGCTTACAGCGTGGGTAGAAGCCTCCATCCATCTCCCTCTCCTCAGCATGCGACGGCTGATCATTGCTGCGCATCTGTCTTTGGCAGCAGGAAGAGGGATAGCACTTTGCTCAGTGGAAGATGGATGTGGCAGAGGCTCAGCTGCCATCCGTAGGTGCGTGTCCTGCACTGTGTGGTGCATGCAGAATGACTGTCCTGCATTGATGATGCACCCAAACATGCACATGGTGTATGTGTAAGGGCTGGTCCAAAAGTAATGCCTCCCATTTCGTTATGTAGGGCCATGATACCAGAGGTGGAAATTGGTGGTGTGGCAGTTGAGAATGAACATTCCCAATAATATCCCATTACATTTGTTGCCTTGACAGATGGCAGCAGAGGGGCAGTCTGACGGAATGGCATCTGACATGGAAGTGCACATGAAGGAAAGGTATGTCATTGAACTTTCTCCCTGCAGGAAAACATGGCACACAATAATATTCATCGTCATTTGCTGAACACTTATGGGGACCGAACAGTGGCTGTGGGCACACTGAGGTGGTGGGTGGTGTGTTTCAGCAGTGATGATAGTGGTCACCTCTGCTGATACAAATTCTTATGACCATGGCATGCAGGCTCTTGTTCATTGTTGGTAAAAATGCATGACTAACGGTGGTGACTGTGTTGGAAAATCAGCGTTTTGAAGCTGAGACTTTGCTCTGTCAAACAGTGTTACTTTGCTCTATGTACCTTTGTCATTTCCATGGCAATAAATAAGAGGCATTGTTTTTGGAGCAACCTACGTATCTAGGAAGACGCATGCTTGCTATGAATGTATGTGAGCACTTGCATGCACGAATACTTTAAAAAATAAAAAATCAAGTCATTGCATATAGTACCACTGGAAATTTGGAAAGGAGTTGAGAACAGAAGCACTTGTGACCCAGGCAGCAGCACCATCCTCCGTATGGAGAGGGGGGACAGTACATGTCACATGTAGGCAGTGTGTGGGCACCGTGGGCTCCCACACCAGGAGTGCCTGCCTCCATGGCAGTGTGTGTGTGTGAGTGTGTGTGTGTGTGTGTGTGTGTGCAGATGTGTGCACAGCCAGATATGTGGGTGCTACTCTGTATCTGAAGAGGGTCCCTGAAATAACATGGTGTGAAGCCAGCGCGTGTTTGTGTTGGGTGAGGCACTGGAGCGGCTGAACAGCTCTATTAGCAGGGCTCTATGGCTCCAATTTCACTTAGCATTGGAGTTGTTCACATTAAAACATGCCCTTGGCCTGACAAGGCATTATTAACTTGCATTTAATAAAATAAAATATTACATTTTAAAAAATTGAAAGCTGACAAATTTGATTTAAATGAATGCTGAACTCCAGGCAAATGTGTTGCTTGAACTCTGCCTGCTGCACTGCAGCTGACAGGAAGCATTACAGTAACGCTGAGTGGTCAATATGTGATTAAATATCACATGTCAAGCTTAGCAAGAATGTTCCTTCCAAAGAAAATTATATTGTTAAAAATAAGTGACAAATTCTAAGCAGCCCCCTCAAATTCACAAAGACATGTGAAAGAATGGAATTGTGCTCGTAATAGACCCAGATCTCTGCAGGAGACAGAGTATGTACCATCTTCTGTACGGAGCCACGTAGAGCACCTACAGGTAATCAGGTAAAAATGATTGCACATATTTTAAGCAATAAATTTCCTTTGCATTTGCCATAGAACATAAAGAGAAGAGACACGCTACATTTTCACACCATGTTTTCATCTGAAAGCTTTTGCTGTCATGCTGTTCTGTCTAAAGGGATTATTTATTTATATCAAGACTCGGGTGTATAGATGCGTACATACACACAAGGGTGTGCATGCACTGAAGCAATCACGAGTGGCATACGGAGTGGGTAACTTACATTTAAGTTCATTTTTGAACTAAATAACAGTGATAGTTGTAATAGCAGCAATAAATGTCTCCTGTCGCTAGGTGTTGGGAAGCTCCAATTCTGTGTGGCTATGGTCCGTTATGGCCTCCAGCTGGCAGAATGCACTCCAACACCACCAGCCCTTCTCCCATGCCTGCTGCAAGTGGGGCATGGAGCTCTCTGCCTCCCCGCAGCTCCAGCAGCATCAGCCTGGGGTTACCCGGGTGCCACCAGGCAGTATCCAGTGGTCTCTCTAGATCAGGCACCTCAGGCAAAATATCGGGATGCACAGCCCCAAACAAATTACTCTGTGTGCTTAGGTCAAGGGGTCACCAAGGCCAGGTGAGATCTGAGACTTATTTATCACTGCTGGAGCACAAATTAAGTTTTAAATGTAGTCAGAAATGAAAAACTGCTACCAGATGGCGCCAGGATAATTCATCTTGCTGCATTGAGACAGTGTCTTCCAACACCACCATGGTGCCCACTACCCCACACAAGGCGCTGTCAGTGCATCTCCCTGAGACACGTGATGTGTCTGGGCTGTGTGTGGTGCTGGGATGTCTGTGCCATGCATGCAGTCCTGCCAGCAACACAGTGCCCTGCAGAGCAGAGTTACCTGCTGTGCTTTGAGGCCTCTTTAGCTTGTACTGGGCTGCAAGCCTGTTCCTTTTCCCTCCTGGCCTGGGGAGGGGGGCTGGATGGGCTGCAGGAGAGGTGCTGGGGGATGAGGTATTTCCTCCTGATGTGCTGCTGCTAAGACTGGATATTAGGAAAAATTTCTTCTCGGGATGAGTTCTAATGCACAGGCTGCCCAGGAAAGTAGCAATTACCATACTGAAGGTGTTCAAAAACCACGTATATGTGGCACTGAGGGATGTGGTTAGTGGGCATGGTGGGCATGGGTTAGTGGATGGACTAGATCTTGGAGGTCTTTTCCAACTTTAAGATTCTGTGGTTCTACAAAGAATGTGGAGCTCTCCCATAGGTGGGAAGCTGGCTCTCTTCCCCCTTTCCATTTCAGGGCTGTAAGGTGTGTGCCGCTCTGCCCAGAGCCATTGTCCCTCGGGTGAAGGCTGGGCCGTGCTTTAGTTCAGTGTACCGGGGAACAAAAAATGACATCCGTCGATGTAATGCTTTCCTTCCTGTGTCACCCATCTGCTCCCCTTTCTGAACCCTCAGACCCAGAGCAATGTCTGAGCTGTGCAGCCACCCCCCAAATGGGTGGTGTACCTGGGCATGGTGCCTGGGCCACGGGCACACTGCAGCCC
>NC_136818.1:15268010-15298010 GCF_951394365.1 Tetrao urogallus | reverse complement strand
CCCGTCCCGCCTGAGTGACAGCTTTGGTAATTATGTGGTTGTAGAGACCTCCCCGGCTGCTCTAACAACCTTGTCAGGCCCGGCCCGGACACGGCAAGCTGCGCTCCATGTGCTCGCTGCTCCCCGAGCGTCCCTGCTCGTGTCCTCCGCCGCATCGGGGAAGCAGCTGACAAAAGAAAAACGGTGGTGCAAAACACTGAGATTAATTTCTTGGAGCAGAAAGTGAACTTTCTTTGCCTTTTTTTTTCTCCCTCCCCCCCCCCCCCCCCCCCCTTTCAGGAAGGAGGCAGCGCGGAGCCGCCCTGAATCTGCGGGCTGGGACGGGACGGGAGGGCCGCGCAGCTCCGCGCCGCTCCGCGCCGCCCGGGCCGTTTTGTTCGCACTCGGAAACGTTCTGTAGTGCCTCTCGCAACGCCCCCAATTACTCCGAGGTACAGTATATTTTCGCCTGGATTAGACGGCGAGTCTGTTGGCACAGTGTAAATGTCAAGCAGCAGCTTTTAATAAAGGGATGTTCAGACTGTTAAATTTCACAGTACAACGGGCTCTGTCCCCCCGGCCCCCTCCCTCGGCGCTGCGGATCTGTCACCGAGTCAATGCGACGGCGGTCCGATGGGGGTGGGGAGAACCCCTCGGGGCTGGGGCAGCTCCCAGCGGGGAGAAGGGCCCCGGCTCTCTGCCCTGCGCTCCTCGTCGGGGCGCGCAGCGCTGCCCGAAGGCCGTCGGGGCAGGGCCGCCCGCTGCAGCACCCCAGCCGGCACACGACAGCCACTCACTGCACCCGACATCCATAGGGCCATTGATTAACGCTCAAAGTGCCGCTCTAATTAGCTGCTGCTAATTAACGAGCGGGGGCCCGTCCGACTCCTCTGAGTGGCACCTTCGCTCATCGCTTTGATTCGGATATCGCTGATTTATTAGCGGGGGTGGGGAATGGGGAGCGCTCCTCTCCTTTGTCCACAGGCAGACGGGTGGGACGAGAAGGGAACGAGGGGGCACAATAGCCGTCCCGCGGCTACCCCGGGCCTCAACAAGTCTGGCCGAACTCTGCTGCCCCTCCGCACTAGAGCCGGGTGGAGCAGGGCCTCCCGGAGCCCAAAGCCAGCGCAGGGCCTCGCCGCCCGCTCCCCGAGAATATTTGTGCACAATGGAGTTGAGGATTAAAAAATAAGAGGAGGGAAATGAAAGGTGTTCGCTCTTTGGGAACATGACTTTAAGCCCTAAATCCCGATGCCGGGACGGGAAGTGCATTGTGAATTACAGGATTATGTTAGTGTAACATATTACCTCGGATCCCTCATTCCCTCGGGGATAATTAGGACATACTTTTGGTAAATTGCAAACCAGGACAGCGGGATAAATACGGCCGCTGCAGGCTGCCTTTCTGCTGCAGGAACCTGCCCGCGCATTTGCAATTTTAAAATATTTTTCTTCCTTTCTTCTGATCTTTCGTTTCAATCTCCGTTTCACACCCTCCCATCCACCCCATTTTTTTTCCCTTCCCTTTTTCTTTCCTCATTCGTTCACCGGCCCTCGGGGCAGACCCGCCGAGCCGCGACCCCCGCGCCGCCCCCGGCCCCGACCGGGCCGGGCAACGGACGGGGACCGCGGGGGAGGCCGCTGCCGCCGCCCAGCGGACACGGGCGGCCCTGCAGCCCCGTCGGGCCCTCCGCGCCGGGCGCAGGACTGACGGCATCGCCCCGGGGCCGTCGGGGAGCAGCGGCGGGGAACGAGCCTCGAGGGCGAGATGCTTGCGAGGCGTCTCCTGCCGTCGGATAATTTCTCAGGAAGAGCGGGAGCCAGACCGCGAACAGCCTTGGCGCCCAGCGGGTGTGAGACCGGAGCTCACCGGGGAGCGCAGCGAGATGGGCGGGGATTACTGGTGCGAGGCCGGCAGGACGAAGCGGGAAAGCGAACGGCCCCGCATCCGCTCTGTCCTCCTGTGCCCCGGGGCTGCCGTCGGTGAGCAGCCGTGATCTTGGCGGCCGGGAGACCGTCTGCACCCGAACATTCGCCCATGTCTCCGCGGTAGCCGAGCCTTCAGCACGCCTGGCTCGGCCTGGCCCCGTTCCCCGCTCCTCGGGGATGTTAGGGCCACATCTGATGGGCTGGGGCCGGGCAGGTCCCGCTGCTTGGACAGGACGGGACCACGGGCACGGGAGTGTCAGCGGGGGTCCGGAAACGGCAATTCGGAGTAAAATGTAACTCTGACAACTCTGAATCATTCATTACCACCTTATAATTACTCTGCTAATTAGGTTGACACGGAACTTAATCAGGATTAATACGACGCCTTGTCGCTGGCAGTTCCCATTACTCTGACATCTAACTAGGGAACGTCCCGCCGCCGCCAACGCGGACTGCCGATGCCCCCCGGGGCTCGGCCCGCTCCAGTCTTCGGCGCGGCCTCGACGGCACCCGCAGCGCGTGCTCCCGCACTCCCCGGTCTCCGAATCCCGGCGGACCCTCTCCCCTCACGCTCCGCAGTTCCCTCCTCGCACCTCTCCCCTTCTTTTCTCCCTCCTTCTCTTAAGCTGTGCCTCGCATCCCCCGTCCCGCCGGTGCCCGGACCCCGACGGGGAGGCGCCGCGACGCCGGGGCCGAGCGCGGGGCGGAGGGGGACGGCGGGGCCGGGACCGACGGCGGCCGCCGCCGCCGCTCATTGGCTGCCTCCCGCGCGGCGTCAGCCCCCGCTCCGCGGGCCGCCAATGGGGGCGGGCGGCGGCGGCGGAAAAAGCCCGGGTTTATAATAACCCGTGGGGGTCGCGGCGGCGGCGGCCGTGACGTCACGGGGGGAGTCGCCGCCGCCGAGAGGAGCCGGCCGGCACGGGCGGGCGCGCCGCAGTGGCCGGAGTCCGCCCCGCTCCGCCGCGCCCGCGCCTCTCCCGCCGCACAACTTCCCGCAAACTTCGGCGGTTCGGCCCGACCCTGCCCGGCCCGGTGGCGATGCGGCGCCCGGCGGGGGCCCCGTGCTAAGTGCCCCCGTCCGCCGCCGGCCCCGCAGGTGCGCGGAGCTCGGGGCAGCATTCCTCCCCCCCCCGACGCGGGGCCCCCCGGGATGCGGGCGCGCCGCTAGCGGGCCGCCATGGAGGGGCCGAGCGGCTCCAGCTTCGGGATAGACACGATCCTGGCGGGCGGCGGCTCCGGCAGCCCCGGCGTCATGAACGGAGACTTTCGGCCGCACGGCGACGGCCGGCCCGCGGATTTCCGGAGCCAGGCCACGCCGTCCCCCTGCTCCGAGATCGATACCGTGGGGACGGCGCCGTCGTCGCCGGTATCGGTGAGCATGGAGCACCCCGAGCCGCGCCTCGCGGCCGCCGACAACCTCCCTCCGCCGCCACACCGCCTGCACCTCGGCCCGCACCCGCCGCCGCCCGGCCTGCAGCCGTCGCCCCCGCAGCCGCCGCCGCCCCAGCTGGGCTCGGCCGGCGCCGGCCCCCGGACTGCCACCTCCTCGTTTTTAATTAAGGACATTTTGGGCGACGGCAAACCGCTGGCGGCGTGCGCGCCTTACAGCACCAGCGTCCCCTCGCCCCATCACACCCCTAAGCAGGAGGGCGGCGCGGCTCCGGAGAGCTTCCGGCCGAAGCTGGAGCAGGAGGACAAGGCCAAGCTCGACAAGCGCGAGGAAGCGCAGGGAGACATCAAATGCCACGGTGAGTGCGGGCGGTGCGGTGAGTGCGGGGCTGTGCGCGGCCGAACGCGGCGGGGCTGTGCGCTGCGCTGCTCGGTGCCATCCGCCGCGATCGGAAGGAGTCTGGTCTGCTCTCCCAGCGCTAGTCCTCCTCTTTATACGAATGTGGGCTTTTTTTTGTTGTTGTTGTTGTTTATTTTTATTTATTTTTATGTGTAGTTAAACTTGTTAGTTTTAAATGCTGATAGGCCGAGTGGTGGGGTCGCGTTTGGAGCCGAAATGCGTGCATTTGTAACGCAGATGAGCACAAATCAGTGCTCGGCTTTCTAGGAACGGAGCACATAACGGCTTTGGTTCGTTCGATATAAATGAAAGGAAGGAAAATAAACAAACAAACCGAAATGGTGAAGCACTTCCCCCCGACCAGCATCAAATAAACAACTTTTAATTAAACGACCGGGCAAACGGAGCGATGGGCAGGGGGAGTCCGGGGCTTTGTGCTTTTCTCGCAGGGCCAATTGTTCCCCTGCGCTTCTGGACGAAAGGTCAATTCTCCCGCTCCTTATTTCATTTTATTTAAGTTTTTGAGGGCGGATTTGGTGCTCCCGGGAAAGCCCCGGTCTGTGCCTGAGCGCGGCGATGTGCGCGGGGAAAGAGTACGGAGGGACTGTGCCCCGGGGACGGATCGCGCTGCGAACCGCCAGGGCCGGGCCACGTTGTTCTCCTTTCGCTCCGTTGCCGTTTTTTGCGGGGCTCAGGAGTACCGTGTGCCGCCCGTTTCGCTATTTCCGCGCTAGCGCCGAGCGCCCCGAGCAGCTGCACGGCCCGGCCCGGCTGTCTACGCGCCCCGCGCTCCCCAGTGGGGCAATTAGGGAGATTATGGTTCGTCCTGCGGGGAGGATCAAGGAGCGCTGCGGCCCCAGACAGCGTTCGGGCTGAGGGATCGATGTCCCGTCGTGGCGGACGGGGGAGAAGGCGAAAGAACAACGAAAGCTCCGCGGGTGGCACATAGAGCGCGTTCCCGGGGAGAACGGGCTGGGCGCGGGGTTGGGGATGGGGCTGGAGCCGGAGCCGTGTCCCGCTCCTCACCGCGCCTCGGTTCGCTGCAGGCACAAAGGAGGAGGGCGACCGGGAGATTTCGAGCAGCCGGGACAGCCCGCCGGTGCGGGCCAAGAAGCCGCGCAAAGCGCGCACCGCCTTCTCGGACCACCAGCTGAATCAGCTGGAGCGCAGCTTCGAGCGCCAGAAGTACCTGAGCGTGCAGGACCGCATGGACCTGGCCGCCGCGCTCAACCTCACCGACACGCAGGTGAAGACGTGGTACCAGAACCGCAGGTAAGCGGCCCCGACGGGGCGGCCGCGGGCCCGTCGCTGGAAGGGGGTGTGTGTGGGGGGGGGGGCTCCGTGCGGTTGTCGCCGCTGCCGTAATTTTCTGTCTCATTACATACGGTTGCGGCCACCCTAATTCTGTCGGAAAACATTAATGTCACCGCGCCGGGCCGCCATGTTTATTAATTTGTCCGCCGCGCGTGTGCGTGTGTCCGTGTGCGGGGCCGTGCGGGGTTCGGGGGAAGGAAGGGCCCTGCCGTGCCCCCCGCGACCCCGCCCGCAGCCGCCCCTTTGCTCCCCCCCCAGGACCAAGTGGAAGCGGCAGACGGCGGTGGGACTGGAGCTGCTGGCCGAGGCCGGCAACTACTCGGCCCTGCAGAGGATGTTCCCCTCGCCCTATTTCTACCACCCCAGCCTGCTGGGCAGCATGGACAGCACCACGGCGGCCGCGGCGGCCGCGGCCATGTACAGCAGCATGTACCGGACTCCCCCTGCACCGCACCCTCAGCTCCAGCGGCCTCTGGTGCCGCGGGTGCTCATCCACGGGCTGGGGCCCGGCGGGCAGCCGGCTCTCAACCCGCTGGGCAGCCCCATGCCGGGCACCCCGCACCCGCGGTGAGAGGGCACCGCGCTCCCCACCAGCCCTTCCCCTCCCCGTCCCCGACCGAGCCCCAGCACCGCGGAGAAGGCAGCGAGGGGGAAGCCCGGGGGCTCCGGGCAGCCGCCGGCAGAGCGGCGAGCGCTCAGAGTGGGGACTCTCGAACCGCGCGGCCGCGAAGCGCAGCCCGTAAGTGGAACGAGCGCACGTGGGGGGCAGAGCCCCCGCCGCCGGGACTCGGAGTGCGGGCAGCGGGCGGGGGGCGGAGGGAACGGCCGTAGCCGCGCGAAGGGCCGAGGGCCGCCCCCGCCCGTCGGAGAGAGTGCCGGCGAACGGAGATCTTTGCACTGATTTTTCTCATGACTTTTTTTTTTTTTTTCTTTCTTTCTTTCTTTCTTTCTTTTTTTTTTTTTTCTTATCGGAAAGCGGCATGCTCCCCAGTGCGGACAGTTGTACAGACCGAGTGCTGAGTGCTATATCATATTTATTATATGTCGTCCAAAAAAAAAAAAAAAAAAAAAAAAAAAAAAAAATTCACTTCTCTACGTTAGTTTAAAACGAACGAACGTGGTTCTCCCTGTCCCTTTTCATGTCTTTTTGGATTCAGTAAAATAAATGCTTAGATGACGAAATATAGATTTTTTGGTGAATGAAAAATTACAGGGAAAAAAAAGGAAAAAAAAAATAAACTTTATCTTTTTTTAACAACCGTGGAAACTCAAGGCAGATAATTTTCCCCGTGCCGAGAATGGAAGGAGTTCTGAGCTGGAAATGCAAGCGCCACTCTTTTTGAGAAATGCTATTATTGATATTTTCGTTGTTTCGTAACCGGCGATTTTTTTTTCCTGTATATTTTGAAGGAAAAAAGAAAACCAACACAAAACACTAAAAGCCGCCGCGCTGCAGGTGCGGGCCCTCGCCGTTATCTGAAGCGCCTGGGCCGGGCGGCGCGGCGGGCCGGGCAGCGAGCGCCGCGCGGGGGTGAGTACCGAGGGGACTCGGACGCGGAGCCCTTCAGCACCGCCGCCGTCGCCGCCCCACGGCGGGCGCTTTCCTGCCCAGTGCCGCCTGGCCCCGTGGGGATTGGAGGTGGGAGGAGAGGGGCTCGGGCCGGGGTCGCTGCCCTCCGCCGGGTCCCGGGGCGGCCTTCGGAGGTCGGCACCCCCCGCGAAATCAGAGAGTTATACAGCAATTACCCATAAAACATTCATAAAGCCCAATGCTATCTTCTCCTCTGAGGGTTTGGCTTAGCTTTCTTTCTTTCTTTCTTTCTTTCTTTCTTTCTTTTTTTTTTTTTTTTTTTTTTTTCCCCTCTCGGGTTCCACTTCTCTTTTTCCCGAAGAGAGACAAGAAGGGGAGAGAGGAAAAAAAAAACAAAAAACAAAAAACAAAAAACCAAAAACAAAACAAAACAAAAAAACGGAAAAAGAGAAAGAGAAGCCTCCGGGCACGTTTATTTGGGCTTTGCTAATTAGCGAGAGGCTTGCCGATCTCTCTGCTAATAACTTTGCTTTAAACCATATTGACCCCTGCCTTGATCTAACAAAGGGGAGCGGCCCGGGAACGCCCCCCCGCTCCTCTCCGCGCCGGGCGGCGGCCGTCGGCACTTCCCCGCAGCCCCGAAGAGGCCCCGGCGGAAGCGAGGGAACGCGGCCGGGGCGGGACATGGGGCTCGGTCAGGGCCCTCGACCGCCTCCGAAAAACGCATCCCGGTCCGTTTCCTTCCGAAGGGAGGCGACCCTGATGGAAGAGCGGTCCCGGCTTCGTTGTTCTTCTCGATGGGTTCGGTTTTGGCGGCGCGTAGTCGCTAAAAAGTAGTGAGAAGAAGGGAAGAAAGTTCGAGGTAAATAGCTAAGAGAATGTCTCCCGGGTAGCGGCCGAGGGGCTCCCGGCGGGGAAGGGGTGTGGGGCAGGTGGGGGTCATCCTGCGGTGTTCTCCCAGCCCCCTCTGGAGGGCACGGAGTGGCCTGAGGCCCCAGTCGCTACCTTTTATCTCCTATTGCGGCGTTTTGGGAAGCGGGGCTGGAAGGGAAACGCGAACGCCTTCCGGGCCGGAGCCATCCCTCGGGCCGGCTGTGGATGCTAACGAACGAAGCCGTCCGCCGCCGGACAGAGGGGCTCTCAGCGCTGAACCTCGGGGAACGGAGAGCCCTCGATATGGGCTCGCTGAGCGTGGAAACGAAACGGGACGCTGGGGAGGAGCGGTGTGGCCCAAGGGGACCCGGCAGACCGCGGGCTTCCTGGGGGCGGCTGCTGCTCTCCAGGCACTCGCCGCTCCTCTGGGGCCCGGGGCGGCCGCGGGCCGCGCGGTGGGACTGCAGCACCACTACGCCCGTCCTCAGCACCGCGGACAGCTCCGGGGGCTCGGAACGGCGCCGCACGGCCCGGAACGGCTCGGCGCGGCCAGCGCGAGAGAACTTCGTGGCCTCGTTCCCCGGAGCCTGGCAGCAGGCCGTGCGGAAGATGCAGGAGGCCGAGATGAAGACGGAAGAGGCTGAGACTCGTCCCCAGGCCGGGGCTGCCCTAGAACTTCGTCCCAGCCGCGCCCGTGTTTCCCCGTTGCAACCGACGGGGAAGGAAAGCAGGAGCGGCCGCTCCGCTCTTGCCCGCGTCGCTCCGGAGTGACACCGGCGCGGAGGGACGCGGGACGCCCTGGCCGTGTTCCGGCCGTTTGTTCCAACGGCTACGGGGTCAGGGTAATTCTTGCCTGCGGAGCTCAGCTCTGCCGTCGCCAGAGTGGGAGGTGAGTCGGTGGGGACACGGCCGGGCCGAGTCCGGAGCCCAGCCCGCCGTCCGGGTGCGATGCCGCCGTGGGGTGCCTCCCCGGTCCCGCTGCTCCCCCGGGCCGGACCGGAGCCGCTCTCTCGGGGTGCTACCCGCAGAGAAAGCGATCCGCGCTCCCGCTGCTAGAGCCCGGCGCTGCCCGCAGCTCCGGTTCGCGTTCGGGAGGGTTTTTAACATTTACTGTTTTCTCCCTTTGCAGAGTTTGTCTTCCTCCAAACTCAGGCGACGCTCCCATTCGGCGGCGCATCGTGAGTCGCCTTACATCCCGCTGCAGCCCACTGGGGTAGCTCAGCGTAGGGTGGGTGCAGCCGGGCCGGGTTCATCCGGGGAAGGGGCAGAGCTCTTCGAAATGTCAGGTAACGGGTAACGGGGCCGAGCGGCGAATATCCGTTTCAAGTTGGAATTACGCGGCTTTCCCCCTTCATTCCATCCCGCTGCAGAGCCCCCTCTCCTGTCGGAGACCCCGAGCGGGTCCCTTCCCGGCGGTCGCTGGAACGCGGAGTCCCATTTACGGCTACGGGAGCATAGCACAAACCACTCTTCTCCGCGGGAGCAGCCTCCGGCTCCGCTCCGGGGAAGGCATCGAAATGTCCCCGAGGGGGGCCTGGCGGGGGGCAGCCGATGGAGCCCGAAACCCCTGGGAACGGCGCAGAGCGGGTGGATTGGGATCGGCGGCCCCCATAACGACGCTCCCCGCTGACCCGTTCCCCGTGCCGCTGAACTTCGCTATTTCCCGAAGCCGTCCTGGGCCGTCGGGCAGCCGGAGCGGGCGCATTCCCAGGCGGAGCGCAGGACCGGCAGGGTGCCCATCACATCAAAACCCCGTTTCCATATTCATATGCCCTATTTTCCACGAGCCGTTTCTATTAATGGAAGCGCACCAACGACGCTCCTCAAAATTAGCGGATTTCAAAGGAACTCGGACGAGACGACCCGAGCCGCCGGGGCTGAGCTTGCCGTGCCGCCCCCCGGACCCTCTGCGGAGCCCCGCGCAGCCCCCGACTCCCGGGCTGCGGCCCCGCTCCCGTCCCGCACCCACGTTCCTCCCCTCCCGGCACTCGTCCGAGGCCGCCGTGTTCTCCCGTCTCTGAGAGCCCATGTAGAGCACTTTAATTGCCACATTTTCAAACCGTGGTAACGGTGGGGCTGTCTTAGTAATTACCTTAATGAGATAACACCTTTCCTTCCTTCAACCTACTCATTATCACGCTTCTTGTTCAAATTTCAGCTTCAAAGATCTATACTTAAAAAAAAAAAAAAAAAAAAAAAAAAAAAAAAAGAAACAAAAAGATTATGTGGGGAGTCTGAAATTTGTTTGAGGTCTCGTCCCTTAAAACAAGGACCTTACACAGATCACTGGCATACAAAGAGAAACATACACCCATTCCAGGAACGGTTGGTAGAAGTAACCAAACATCTGGGGTACCCCTTAATTATTCTTGGTTGGCTCCTTCAGCTTGACCTGTAGGGATGTGAGGGTGTCAAAGTGATGAATTTTAAGATGTTGGGCTGTGAAGACGTGCAGCTGCAAGACTGATGGATTTAGGAAGGGAATGGTAACAAGGTTAGCTGCATGTGAAGTGTGAATTGAGATTTTTGCAAAGAGACTGTGATTGCAGATGGGCATAATGTTGTACCCTTGCATGAAATCTTGCTATTATTGTATAATGGTCAGACAGAGTGTGAAATGACTTACTACTTTACTTTTACTCTTTAATGAAGTTGGGTAGGGGAGGAGAACTACCAGGAAATCGATAGTGGTTGTGAGCGGAAACTCTATGACAGGTGCTGAGACATTAAATATTTATTCAGCTTTTTGCTCCCTTCCTTCCCTTCTCCCCTCCCTGATTTTCTGCTGTATCAGAACGCAAACAAAAATACAACACAGGACTTGGACAGAGAGGAAGATGCTTTCTTTACCTCACTTTCTGCAGTACACAAGAAGCAGGTGTTGCTGTGTGGCAGTGCAGCATGTACGCGCTCTATGTAAATTATCAGACAGCGCTCTCCATCCAGGCTGCAGGCACACACTTCCTAGATAGGTGTTGAGCTGCTCAACACGTATCCCTCTTCTAGACACTGCTGCCCGCATTCGGTAAGTTATAGCACACTGCTATGACCCCATATAAATCGCAGCAGGCTCCTCTCCAGCTTAATGTCTCATTTTTCGTTGTGCACCAAGCGGGGCTGCCCACATGGTGCTTTTACTCCAGGAAGATGGAGCAAAATATCTGCACCCGCTCTTCTGTGCAGCACTGAGCAGGTACTTTGCAGACATCTCGTCAGCAGTGACACACATGGCTGGGGCAGAACATCTATTAGCGAATTTATGATTCTGTTGTACAGCTGAACTATTCTCTATGAATATGCTGTGAGGAAAAGAAAATGGAGCTGCTCCCTCTGGGTGCTGTCCTAAAAAAGAGGATTCCCCAGCTGACTGAATCCAGCCGCTGCTGAGGACACTCTGACAAATGCTGTCCCTGCACCTGGGCTTAGCGAGCTGCCTTCCTCTCACTGAGCACTTAATCTCCCTGTTTGACACATGTGGCAGAGGTGCAGCTCCTCAGTGCGTTCCTCTCAGCAGCACACAGCTTGGGATCTCTTGGATGGGGCTTCTGCCCCAGGGTCTCCCTTGGCCCTTTCCCACACAACAGGTGCAGCTCCTCCCTGAGCTCTCAGCGAGGTTGTGCCCTGTGTTTGCCATGGGGTTTGGCACCATTACCTCTTCATCAGAAGCCAGGAAGAACAAGAAAGCTGGGGAATAACTGCCTAACTGGTCAGTACACAGGGCTTCCTGAAGGCAGTCTTGTGTGGAGCAGGGAGCGTGTCTGAGACCAATCTTTGACCTTACAGCAGTTCATCAGCTTTCCTTCTGGTGCTTCTGCCTCAGTGCTGAGTGAGTGCAGAGTTATGGAAGGGAGCCCCATTGCTATGTATTAACATCCCATCACAGGATCCTCTTTTCTCCTCTGGGAGAGGTGAAGGTCTCTGAAATGTGCATGAGTTTGTTTCAAGTTGTGTGCTGGCAATCTGGGAAAGAAAAGCTGAGGAAGCAGCCTGTGGGGTTGGGTAAGCTGGCTGGGTACTGAGTTCAGGTACTGTCACCATCCCTGTATTAAAACAATTGCAGCCCCCTACAGCCTCTTGCAGCCAGAGATGAGTAGAGCAGTGCGACATGCAGCACTGTGCCTCTTCCATGGAGACTAAGCTCATTACAGTACAATATTCTAAAACATGCTTAACCTCTCCAGGCTTGGGTGTTGTATCCCAAATCTACTGTGGAGCATGGACACCCCAATTAGCACTTACAATGCACTGTTGACATTTCTCTGGGCCAGCCCAACAGGAATAATTAGATGTGATATCTAACACAAAGTCATTTTTTTTCCCAGCAGAGGGTATACTAAAAAATGAAAGCAGCATCTTCTGCAGTGGTGCCTGGCCCGATTGAGCTTTCTCACTGATGGAAGTGGTGTGGCTGGGCTGGCTTCTCTGGGCCCAGGACTTCAGGGTTGGGCCTGGAGCTGTTGCTGGAGATGGGGATGTGTTGCCCCAGGGAGCTGTCTCATGCTGTGTGAACCTAAGAAGGAGATGCATGACCCTCAACATGAGGTGTGAGTGGTTACATCTGCTTGTGTAGGTCTTCTCTTATTTTGGGTGTCAGATGGCCACTGGAGGGGTCACTCTTGCTGACGGTTTGGGTACCTCTCCTGGTGCAGAAAGCTTGGGCTGGGTAAGAAACAGCAAAGCTTCCATTTGTGAACATCTTCCTCAGCAGTGGTGTGTGTAACAGTAGCAGCAACAGTGCTGTGCTGTTGCAGAACAGCTGCCAGCGAGCCAAAAGGCCTATGGAAAAATACATATGACAGTGAAGAGGAAAAAGTGATGTGCTGCAATGCAGCAGAAAGGCAGCTGTCCTGTGCCACCGCTCGTCACAGAGGGTCTGAAGATGTAAGTGTGCTCAGTGAGTACTCCTATTAGAAAGTGGTGGAGTCTTTGGCTTTGGTGCTGTTTCTCGCCTACATTAATGCATTGCAGGCTGGAACTTGGAAAGAACTTGGCAGAGTGAAGAGGAAATGAAAACCATAATTTTTCATGTAGTAGAGATCACATAGAGATTGCCTTTGTTGTTCACAGCATTTCCATTCCAGGATGCTCGGAGAATTAAAGCATACAAATAGAGAAAATCTGCAAAGCGTTGTCAGGTATTATTTATGTATTATTATTTTTGTTGGAAGAGACATGTAAATATAAAGAATTAGAAAAAGGAGCTACTAAAATAAATTATAATGGAAACCACAATAAATCTAACATGAGAATAAAAGTATAATGAGAACACATTTTCTTCAGCATAAATACAAATCCTGTCTGCATGCTAAAGCCCTATTAATTGGATACTTACCAGCGGAATAAATCTTTAAATGTGTAAAAAAATCTTCCTGCTCTGTGATGAAATATAAATATCACCAGATTTATTAAAGAAAAAATTCTGCTAAACGACTACTTCTCTTACATACTAATTTATGCTTATTCTACATCTGAAAGAACTCACCCAGATGTGAATATCAGCTAAATGAAGGGAGCTGCAGAAGGAGAAGGTTTAATGTGGATCACGAGAAGTCTCTTCGATCAGGCACGGCAGGTTTCAATGAAGTTTTATGTTATAAAATAGAGGAAAGGTGATAGTCTCTTAAGAGACATAATACTTATCCCACGAGTGATATAATAGTTCATAATTCACCAGAGAACAAGGCTCAAGTGAGTCATATATATTTTATGGCACAATTGGGATTAATACCGTACTTCAGAGAGGCATGCATAACCTGTTCTATTTATATGGAGAGACGGTTTAAAATTCACCCTCTTCTCACACCCTTTTCTCCTACCCTTTGGCACCAACTTATAAGAGAGGGACTTGAAAAAAATGAGTGTGGATGTCAGGTGAAAAACAGACATGAGATCGAGGTACAGCTGCAGAACCCTCTGTCAGGAGCTGCACTGGTGCTGCTGCAACAATTGGAAATGATGAGTTTTCTAATGACAGGTGCCCACCATCCCAGAAGAGGCCAAATCTCCATCCAATGTATTGATGCACTGTAGATTTTTTTTTTTAAAGTTGTATGTAACCAATAAAACCACTACTTGCTTTTTTTTTTTTTTTTTGGTGGGAACTGATGACTCTAGCCACCGTTTGCAGCCACTGAGGTGGAATTTGGACACACTCGGTCCCTGCTGTGCCATCACTGTCCTTAGCAGCTTTGCTAAGGGCAGGGGCAGACTGGTGGGCCGCTCTCTGTGCCAGCTGCAGGTGTGATGGCCATGGGAAGGTGAACATGGGCAGTGGGATGAGGGGTGAAAACCTTGCTTTCACCATCCATGAGATGTGAGGCTTTGGGGAGCCTGCTTTTTTCCTAATACACCAGGAATAGGATGTTTAGAGATGGTGGATGCGGTGGTCAAGTCCTGTCCTGAGGAAATATGTTTTGCTCCTATGAAAACTCATTGTTTTCTTTTGGATAATTTGTCTGGAATGTGGCCAAGAGCAGGAATTTAAAACACAAACTTGTTCTCTTCTTAAGGAAGAGCCACTTCCTTAATTGTGTCTGAAGAATGGAGGCAGCTCAATTTGCCTCTCCAGCAAAATCCCCTCGAAGAACAAAAGTGTCCACGCTCCTGTCCTTGCCCTCCAATCAGGCAGCTGGCACTCGATGCTGGGATTGATAACCAAATCTGCTTGGTTTTGGTCAGAGCTCAGTGCACCTCTTTTACTGGTCTCAGTTTAGTATAGTGTAACAGACTACATGGCATAAGCATTGGTATTTTTCTGGCATCTGTCTTTGCTAGATTTCCCAGCAAAGTGCAGTAAATTTGGGAGCTTTTATGAACCATCCCAGAGGGGCTTAATCACTAGGACTTGGGTCTTTGGTGAAAAGATCATGGTGCTCTTAAGAAGAATTGAAAAAATTTTTCTTCATGATCCTTCACACATATAATGCTAAGCAGGGTTTGGAAGGGCTATCTTTGAGTGACTGGTATTGAGGAGGCATCTTTTGTCACAACCAACTACTATACATATAATAATGATACACTTAAATGATACATAACCACCATTTTCAGAGCACTCTAAGGAGAAAGCACTTCATACCACACGGTTGTTTTATTGTGTGCATTGCTTGTGATTGTTACAAACCCTTGCCAATGAATGACAAATTTACATACACATCATGTCAGCCGGCAATATTTTGCAGCCTTAATTGCTTTAGCTTCAGGCATTCTGTGTCAAAATAGAGTGTTTTACGTCCTGCAAGTTGCTCTGTTTCTTTGCAACAGTTAAATTATTCTGTAATTTGCCTGTTTTCTTTCTAATGCATTGTCCATTAAGTCATTTAATAATTTATGTTATAAAATGTATGATGCAACCTTAAATAGCATTTAGAACTATCTTGAGGTGTTCCCGTTGTTGTGTCAGAAAGGACAAAAATCTGAATACGCATTTGTTTAAAACATTTCTCCAATAGTTTTGCGCCTGCTCTTAAGGACAGTGTAGTGTGAATCCAGCCAAGCTGGGCTGCCCCCACTATGGCAGGAGCCAGAGCTGGAGCCAGTACTGCAAATGCTCCTTCTTGCTTGCTGCTCCTCTCTGCTGTGCAGCCCACGACTGCCTGAGAAGCTCCAAAGGGCTCTGAGCCTTCGTGTGCCTGACTCAGAAGATGGTGGGGACATCACAACCCTGCACTGAGGGCAGCTCACCAGGACTTGCTTACATACTTGCTCGTGCAGTGGGTGTGCAGATGCAGCTCCTCCTCTCAGGTAGAGGAAGTGCTGTGGTCTCTAGCAGGGTGTTTCTGTTCCTCACAGTATTTTCTCCCCTGCAGGTCTTTCTGTCCCAGCATTCATTCCTCCTGATAAGCCCCTAGATGCTCTGTTTATAGGTGTGACTTGCTGTCCACTACCGATAACTATGAAGGGAGAGGGTAGAATGCTGCGCTGGTGCGGTCTCACCTTGAGCACTGTGCACAGATTTGGGCACCACAATATAAGAAGGACACAACTATTAGCATCTAAGAGAGGTCTACAAGGAAGGGTGTAGAGGGCAGGTGTATGAGCAGTAGCAGAGGTTCCTTGGTTTGCATAGGTCAGAGCAGAGCAGGCTGAGGGAAGGCCTCATGGCAGCTGCAGCTCCTCTCAGGGAGAGGACAGTGCTGAGCTCTGCTCTGTGTGACAGCGACAGGGCCTGAGGGAATGGCATGGAGCTGTGTCAGGAGAGGAGCAGCTGGGGGTTAGGGTCAGGGTCTGCACCAGAGGGTGGTGAGCATGGCACCACGCTGCCAGAGTTCAGGAAGCCTTTGGATAATGCTCTCAGATGTCCTATGCGGAGCCAAGGACTTGGACTCGATGATCTTTGCGGGTTTCTTCCTACTCAGGGTATTCTATATTCTAAGATTTCAGGTGTGTGGCAGTGTGTTGGTGACAGCACTTTGGGACAGATCTTAGCATGGCCCACACACAGCCTGGCAAGATTGGCTGCTCCTCTGCATGTTCACTCAAGCGGGAGGCGACTGTATCTCACATGCTTTCTTAAAAGCAAAGCGAGCACTTAGGAAAAGAAGAAACAGGGCCACTGCCTTCCATGATCTCCTGCATGTCTTTATCATCTGTTCCTTTGCTTCGAAGTCTGTAATCTTGATGGGAAGCAGATTCACCCCATGTGAGAAATTATGCATACCGATTGCCAGAAAATGACCAGCAGGTAAAGAAACAAGATGTCTGCTGTATTCAATTGCTGTTTTTTCTTGATTGACTTATGAGGTGCTGAAAGTGCATCCACTCAGCTACCACCAACATAGCCTGCTAAATTCCATGTTTCTTGGATACCTTCAGGAATGGTGACTTGACCACTTCCCTGGCCAGCCTGTTCCAATGCATAAGCACTCTTTTTGAGAAGAATTTTTTCTAGCATCCAACCTGAACCTTCCCTGGTGCAACTTAAAGCTATTTCCTGTCATGCTATTGCTCTTACCTGGGAGAAGGGGCCTTTCAGGTAGTTGTAGAGAGTGATAATATCTCCAAATGTAACAGCTAGGGATTGCTTCATATCAGCATTTTCTGGTTGTTGTAATCCACGATGCTAATGGAGTGTCTCTCAAGTGAGGTGTATCAGTGAGTGGTTGGCCCATACTCTGTCAATTTCTCCAGACTGTGCCTCTTCTGAGGGTATTCGTCCTCATGCCGTGGCAAGTGTCTCTATCCCTGCCTGCTCCATAGCTGCTAGAACTGGGCCTGTTGTGATGGCTGGTTAAACTTACAAGTCATGGAGAATGTAGGTACAGACCTGGCACTGCAGCTCCTAATGAGAACTATCCTGCTGGGTGCCACTCCCAGTATGGCGTTTGGCACAATTAGGACTGTTTCCCATAGCAGAAAGCCAAATTTGCTGAATGACCAATGAGGGTCTCGATTCCTGTTTTCACATCGGGGCTTATGCCTTTCCCACCCCTGAAGCCCCCAGTTTGGCTTGAATACATTTTGAATTATAGCAAACATCCTGATACTCACACCACATGAATGAGGGCAGAAGGCAGGGGGCAACTCCTGGCTATGTTCCTGCACTGAATTTAATTTTTCATTGATAATTAGACTCACAAAGCCACCTGATATTTTTGACCAGCGGGAAACAAAGGCCCACTGATTGACTCCAGGGATACGTGCAAGCAGCCCCCACTGTGCTCATGCAGCAGCTTCACAAAGACTCAAAACAAGAGCTGCGGCAAATTGGATCACTGTGCAAGTTTCAACTGGCCCATTGTGTACAAGTAGTAAATTGAGAGCTGATATTTCTGAGAATTATTTATTAGCAAAGCCTGGTGTCTCACTCCCCTTGTAGTTATCCTTTGCAAACAGCTTTTTACCAGTTTGGATGAGCAATCTACAGCACTTCATTATTTTTCTTTTATTCGGATAATTATTAAAAGGCAGTCGAGATATGCTCAGACTGGCAGTGTACTGCATCTGTACCCAGCTGGGCTGACACCTTAACAGTTAGGCATTATGTGTCTAATTGTATAAAATGATAATGGGATGCATTTGCAGGAATTTATTGCAGTGCAAACAATAAAATAAGATTATTTTGAGATTCATTTCTAATGTCTTTTGTGTTGTTAAGATTCTAAATAAAGGTGTCATGGTGACAGCTTCTAGTAGAGTGACCAGTTGTAAGCATTTAGTACAAAAAAGGTGTGAAAATGCGAGGCTGAGACCAGTTAGCAGAAATCATAGTTATACGTGCTGAGACCTGCAGTGTTAAATCAAGTCTGAGTAAATCTTGGAAGGGGATTGATAACTTTTATTTTTTTATTTCTTTTCTTAAAGAAAAGAAAAGAAAAAACCAACCAAAAAAAAAAAAAAAAAAAAAAAACACCAAACAGAACAAACAGGATGATGTACAAGAAGACAAAATGATGATTATTTCATTAGCTGTGTTTTCCCTGCCAGAATTTTCCTTAGTTAAATTGAAAAAACAGTGCTGCTGCCATGGCTTGGGTTGCATGAAACGGAAAAAAAATTCTTGTCCATATTGTGGCAACCCTGTGCATAGAGTAAATATGCTTTTGGTTAATCTAATAATCTTTTGTGATAAGATTCCCCAAACAGTGAATAAAAACTGTTGGCTAAATGATGTTTTGCTGAGAAAAAAATGTTTTTTGAGAGATATGGGGTGAGAACATTCTTGTCCTGGGAAGTGTTTTGGGAAATGTTCGTACAGATGATCATTGGTACTGATGCACCTTTTGCAGAACATGGTTGCTTCCCTCCTCAATGGGAATTTTAGTGGTGGAGTACTGAAGCCTTTGGAGGAAGGGTCTTCTCCAGGCAAGAATTTCTTATGTTACCACATATTATTTGAGCTGGGTGGGGTGCTGGGTTAGATCAAGAAGCAGAGGCTTTCCCAACCTGCAAAACTCTCTTCTATGAATCCCGGGAGAAGGATGGCAGTGGCCGTATGCGCAGATGGAAGCAATGTCCATCCAGATGTAGATCTCCTGGCCTTTCCCCATTAATGTCCTTGGAAGCTGAGCAGGGATAACTTTCCTTCTTCAGAGTCCTGAGGTTGTGAAAATCTCCTTCAGATATAAGGAAGAAATCTGCCCTGAGCATTTTTCCAGGCACGTGTAGAGCCTCTCAGAGGCCAGGCATCATGGCACTGCCACTGCATGCAGCCTTGTGTGGCTCAGTACGTGCCCCATCCACTGGGTGGACTGGGGTGGCCTGGAGACCTGAAGTGACACCCTCATCTGGAAGGAAACTCACAGTTGCTAATGAAAAGAAACCATAAACGGTACCCACAGCTTTCCTTAGTGAAAATATTTTGTCTTGCAAGCTGCCATGTTAGCAACAGTTACATTTGGGGTGGTTGTTTTGTTTGTTTTTGTAATTTCATCAAGTTGCTGAAATAAATCCTCAGTAGGTCACTTTCAAACTGGAGGAGGGCACAGAATGGATGACATCAGCTCCTAAGTCTGGAAAGAAAACCAGGGACCAGCCAATAGCCCATGGTCTGCAGGGTGATGGGAGTGTATGCTCACTGCAGGCGTGCTGCTGCTCTTCTGCAACCAGAAGGTAAATTTAGGATATATCCTTATGGGGCCTTGCATAGCGCTCACACAGAGACATCAGCATGACATGTGATAGTGAGACCACACAGGTACTGTGGCTGCTGTCCCAGAGCAGCATTGTTTTATCCTTTCAGTCTTGGACAAAACAACACAATTACAGGAACTAAAGCTTCTGTCTTTGATGATGAGAAAATCTCTTGCAGCCTTGATTTTGAATACATTTGAACATGTTGCCTACAAGATGTAGACAGAAATGAGCTGTGCATTTAACTGGAGCAGTTGTATATTCTGTTGATGTCACTCAAGTGAAGTGACGCTCGGAGAGCTATAAATGCATCTATTTATAGTGAAAAAAGAAATACCTTTTCTGATAGAGTTTTTCAAACCCTGTGATTAGCTCACACTGTGGGGACACTGGGCAAGAAGAGGCCCTCTCAGACCCCATTGAGGAGAGCTGTCCTCTTCCCAGGAGGAGCCCGTGAGGTTGGCCCTGCTGTGTGATTCTCTCCATGGCGTTCCACCAGTGCTCACCTCCCACAGGCAGCAAAACCTCTGTGTAACCATGGGGCCCATGAGCCTCTGAGAACTTTGACTTGGACTCATGATTTGCATTTTGAATATAGCTAACCACCAGTATATTTGTTCTATAAAAATAAAGGCCAAAATATTCCTGCTGACTGAGTTCTAGTCGGATGGGTTTGGCCCTGAACCTCAGAGGTGCCTGAGTTCAGCTCCAGTGCTGCTGGGCTCCTTCTCCAATGCAAGGAAGTGTGGATCCATGGTTGTCCTCTTAGGCTGGCTCCTAGTGAAAGAAAGAAATTAGGCTGCAAAGGACTTTGAGTCAACCAAAAGTAACTGTGCAGACATTAATTCCTCGATGGCAAAGTATGAGTGGCATATGGGCCATGAATATGTCATTTGATGAATAAATTAAATCTCTTGTAAGAGGAAGCTGTCCCACTTTGCCTATGTAAAGAGATAATATAAAAATGGGTGGACAATTGTTATCCAGTTCTCTAAAGGAACTGAAATTAACACTAGGCATTTGAGTCGGCGAGGTGAAATATTGCAGGCACATAATTTTCTTATAAAAAATGCCACTTCCTGATTGAAAGTGAATTCTTCGGATGGTTTCAGCTAGGCAAAATAGACTAAATGTAACAATAAAAGAGTTTTTGTATTTTTTTAAGTTGAAAATTCTGATTTTTAAAATTTAAAATTGGTGGTCTGACAACAAATGTAGGCAAATACAAATAGAAAGCATAAGTATATCTTAAAATCCTATTTATTTCCCTTTGCTGTGAAAACCAGATATCTTTTTTTCCCCCTCGTCAAGTCAAAATGAAAGGTTATATTCCCAGTTTAGCCACTGAAGTGAGGATTCAATTATTTGCATAGCTCCAGTTGTACAACATTCTAATATTTATCTTTCAGCTGCTGCTGGAGATACAGTAACTATCTGCTACTCTGGTAGGAAAACTGAATTAAAAAAGAATAAAAAATTGAACATGTAGGGCCATTATTTCTGTTTCGCCATAATTATGCAGCGTGTTAAACAATGTATGCTTCCATCTAATGCAAATCCGCTACCTGGAAATACACAATTACCATAATACCTCTCTGGTTAGACATACGGTGAGACTATGATTATGCAGAGTGTGGGGAGAAGTTTATGTATAAAATTATTCTCTAGAAGAAGAAAGGATAAAAAAAAAAAAAAAAAAAAAAAAAAAGCCTAAGTAAAAAGCTAAGCCAGCACATTATCTAATTCTCAATGTAAAATAATGCAGAAGTGCGGAAGATGAACATCTGATTTGTCACATCTGATACGCTAATGTTTTATCCAAAAGGAAGAACACATTGTAACATGCTCATTCATCTGCATAAACACCACCTGGCCCTTTGCAGGCACCTACTCCGGTAACAAAAGTTAATGGCAACCCATTTGTAGCCATTTCACTGGTAGCATGGAAAGGATATATATTTTTTTCTTTTTAAAGCAACATATTTACACGAGAGCATTGAGGAACAGCTTCCCTCTCAGCACTTGCTTCTGAAACCTCTCTTTCTCGGCAACTGTGATTCAAAGCCGTTTGAAAGAAATGCTAGGAAGCACTACGTGCAGCCTGCGCTGAGCATGCTCACATGCACACCCCTCACGCGGTGCACAACCAGCACAGACACACTCAGGTTTTAATCACCAGCAATCCTCCATTGCAGAGGCAAACAAGGAGACTGTAACGCAAATCTGTATTTACTCAGAAGTGCTGCTCTGGTCTAAATAGCAGCTAGTGATGGTTTCTAATGTGTGGCTAGGGATGAAACAGATTTGTTGCTTGCTTTTTTTTTCTGTTCTTTTTCTTTTTCTTTTTTTTTTAAACTGGCACATCGTGGTCATATGCTTCAGTAAACATGGCTTTGTGCTACATTACACATATGTGTGTATCATCACTTTGCTCTCAGACTTAAACAAATACCGGGCACACAATTCATAAAATGCTGCATACCAGCTCTGCCATATTTGAAGTAAACTTATACAAGAAGGTGCAAAATCCAAAATAAGTAGGTGAATTCTGCAGTATTGAAATTATATGTATGTATGTGCATATTTCCTCTTGTGAAACACCTAGGAGGACTTCTGGGTCGCCTGGTCCTGGGCCAGGTGGGATTGGGACAGCAACCTCCAGCAGTACTTTCTAGCCCAAATTGCTCTGGTTCTGCATGCAGTCTCCTCATGGACCCCCCTCTTAAGAGCTTGCCCCACAGTCCCAAGACACTGCTGGAGAGATCGGAGAGTGTTTGATCCCAGGCACCAGCTGAAAACTGGCTGCACCTCCAGGCCCCCATAGACAACGTAGACTATGAGGGTTTGGTATATTTGGGAAGGAGACATGGAGAACTGGATCTGGACTGTGCTCGGTGCTGTCACCAGAGGACTCTGAGCTGGAGCAGAAGGCTGCAAGGGTTAAACAGCAAGGTTTACCCAGGTGGGGTTTCACCCAGGCCTGGAGTGAGACAGGTGGAAGCTGTTAGCAATTAAAGAAGAGTAAATGGTCTTGATCAGCAAACACTCTCAAATGCCTCTGAATCAAGCTTCTGCCTTTCTTTGGTAACTGAGAGACTGTGATACCTGCAGTGGTATGGGGTACAAATGCACAGCTGTGTAGTGCTTCTGTGAATGGCTCCTTGTATCCAGAGTTAGAAAATATTGGAATTTCTTCATGATTTTACTTTGTGAGTGTTTCTATTTAATGGCTCTCTGACATCTCCCTTGTGTGTCCAGGAAAGCCATCTTTTTCTTTCCTGTCTCAGTCCAGTGCTAGCAACTGCCTGTTGTTCTTTGCTAGCTTTGCCCCCAGCACTGGTTTTAGGAGCCCCTTTTTGTCAGCATGTGCATTTTAAAGAAGTCTCCATAAGAATTGGTGAAGGCTTTTTACATAAGTATGGAGTAAGCACATAACAAGAGAGGAAGAAGGAAGGCTGGAAGCAGGTGGGTCCAAGCCTGACACCAGGGACCCTGAATCCACTTGCTGCAGAACTTCAGGACAGGTACGATTCTTCTCACTTTCTTATGTGAAAGAGTGAAGCTCTTACACACTTTTTCTCTTTTTTCTGACAGAGATGCCTACCATCAATCAGTCATTATTGCTCTATGTTTATTTAATAGCAGTTAGAGAATCCCTCTGCTTCTTTATTGAAGGAATGCTGGAGGGTATAGCCCCTGTTTGATGAAATCAGGTGTTGCTAAACTAATGAAAGATTGACTAAAACATGCAATTTTGTTTGTAGTGAATTTTTTTTTTTTTTTAATACCATCAACTGTTTTTAAGGAGTCCTATAACAGAATATTTCTGTCTGTATATCATGTTTCTGTAGTTTATCTTCCAACAAATGTATCTGTGATTTTATGAATACTGTAGTCTGTGCCCATGTTTCACTGGCAATCTGGACCTTTGCTGTTGTACTTGTTACCTTTGACCTAAGAGAACCCAAAGATGTAGGTACTATTTCAATTAATTGCCCCAAATCAATTTCATTCCTGTGCTCAATGTACACGTGGCTCAGTTGCATGTAGAAACCCCGTACATAACAAGGAGAACATCAGTGCCGTTACTTTTGCTCATGTTTTGGTAGAAATAAAGGCCAGTGCTCAAAGTGCTACTACATTTGTGCAGAGGGACATTAGCTGAGTCCAGAGCACATTATAACTGCATGGATATTTGAAATAAAAATCTCCCTCTTAGCCTAGTTTGCTGAAGAAAGGAGAATGTCAAGAGAATACTTATCTTTTCTTTGCCTGCAAGGGAAAACAGATCTGAGATCAATGGGAGTCCTCAAAGAGAAGTTGAGAGGGTCCCTTTAAGAGTAATCAATGTTCTTTTTTTTCCAAGGGGAAAATAGTTTTGTTTGCTTTTTCCTTTATTTTTTTTTCTCTCCAAAGAAATGCCATTAGCCTTTTCATCGCCTTATAGGGTAATGTTCTATTCTATTAGCAATTCTTATTCCTATTGTAGCAAAGTGTCCACAGTACTTTACAGAGGAGCCATATAGCTTCTACCACAGAGTCACCTTGCTCATCACTAAAGGAAGTAGGGGAAGTGTGGTCTGTTGGCCAAACTGAGGATGGCAATGCCAGAGGCTCTTCTAGGACCAAGAGTGATGGTGAGACAACTACCATTCCTTTCTTTTAATGAAGAAGAGAGACCCTTGCTTCACAGAACCTTTGAGTACTGAAGAACAGAGGCAAATCTGCCACAGACCTTGGCAAGCATGGAGCCAACCAAGCCTCGGAGAAGGAAGCAACAGAGGAGCCTCATCCAATGTCCCTTCTTTAGGCTTTGTCTTCATCAAGGTTGTAAAACAAAAATATTCTTGAGCAACAGGTACTAGGGGTCTTCCAGGCACTTCAGAAGTCTTTCTTTTTCTTTAGGCACCTCTTGAAATCTCCCTGCTGATCCTGTAACTCAGAATACCTGGGAATTGAATGCCCATCTTCTGAGAACTTGAACCAAAATCCTAGTTTGTCACAATGACCCTAGCTGTCACATTGTCACAATGTTTGCTTACCTGTCAGAGCAAACGTGCTTCACCAGTGCTTTCCTTTTACGTGTCCAAACCCCCAGCATAGTGCCATATCTGTAGAACAGAAGGATGCTCTAGAGACCAAAGCGTCTAGTGAGAGAAACGGCCACGCTGGTTTGGTCACTGGTCTTCAACGTGGAGTCCAGAAGTTTTATGGCAAGACACAGCCCCACTGGCGAGCGTTTCTTCCCCTTCTTGCTGCCAATGCCAGGCAATGTGCCACCTGGAAATACATTACCATGTATGGCTTAACACATCAAGCTAGAATTTACACCTACTTCACAGCTTTGCAGCTGTGGTTTCAGACTACAGAAATGCTGGCCTGAGCAAAGTTGGGTGGCCAGCACAGCCATGGTACAATAGAAGGGACTCTGAGCCTTGCCTAGGGATAAGTGGTTTCACGCATGCAGATGCACACTTGCACATGGGCTTGCAGAAAATCTGAGATCGCTATTATTTGCTAAAGAGCAGATTGCTTCCAAAAAGAATGTAACTCTGTTCCGCAGAAGGTTGCTGAAGTTTGCAGTTGTAGCAGCTAAACATGAGTAATTGCTTTTTCAAAGGTTATCTGCTGCAAATATGTGCTCCATTGTTGTGATTGTTCATATCCCCACATCTCTGTAAGAATGAAATGATCTAGACCATGGCACTCGATCAGAATCTGTCCCACTGGTTTCCTCATTAAGATTTATTTGGTAAAGGATATGAAATATCTTCCACAGGAGTAAACCATACCCAAGCACTTTCCCTACCCTGCTCCTTGGAGATGCAGTGAGAAGAATTCACAAGTAGAGCTATAGCTCACCAGTGAATATAGACTATTATGTGCAGCCTGTCGTATGGGCTTCTCTTCTGGATTTAAGTGGATTAAATAAGGTGCTATTTTCAAGGAAATAATGTTTTTGAAATTACTGGAACTTAGTGAAAGCTGCTTCTCTGCAGCTGTTCATACGAGCTCTTCATCAAGAAATGATGGCTTGTTATGTTTCAGCTGGTATAACTGCTGTCTTTTTGGAACAAAGGAGCAATTAGAAATCATTTGTTGTAAAAGCCTCTTTCCTTCTGTTATGAGAGCCTTTGTCTTCTGCTGACCCTTTTGAAAGTTGCAGTTTTGCAAAAAAACAAAAAAAAACCAAAACCTTGAGAGGAGGCTTTCTTGTCTTTAATCTAAGAGCAAAGTAAGAGCCTAAGTAACAGTCTGTGGTATGACTTTAATCAAGTTAATGCAGCCTGCTAGACTGCAGGCTTTGGTTAGTACAAAGAGATACTCACATGTAAGCTCATGAGTGGATACTTTCACAGGGCATTCAGCTGAAAAACAGCTCTATGAGATAAGAGATCAGGTCCAAGAGGAGTCAATGACATGGCATACAGTAGATTGATAGGAGCTGGGAATGATGCTGTTGCGTTGTGTCGGAGAGGTGTAGTGGCAAAAGCCAGCTGGGCCCTCTGTCTGGCAAAATTCCCTTTTTAAGGTGCTTGTGAAAAAGGAGTGCACCGTGATGGACCTTTGTTTAGTTCAAAGGTTTTTACCTCTTTATTCTAAAGCCCCATTGTGAATTCACAGGGCTTAAAATATGTATCACTGTCCCTTTCATTTTATCCTTCTGAAAGAAATCAAAGGCAAATAAAAAAAAAAAAAAATTTTTGCAATGAGCCTAGCCTGTTTGAAATGGGGTGGTGTTTGTACATTCGGTCTCTCAATCTTGTATTTTCTGGAGAATCTTCCTGAATTTTGTAGGTAATTTTGTAGGTGGGTGCTATATTTAAAAAATAATAATAAATGGGCGGATGGAAAGGGAAAAGAATTCCAGATAACTTCTAGGTAAGCAGAATGTTCTTTCTATTCTGTTTCCCAAAGGGAAACTTCAAAATATTTAAAAAAATAAATATCACGAAAACTTCCCACAATTTTTTTCTGTACTGTAGGATTTGTGATCATTAATTTGGCTTTTAATGCCTACAATCCTTCACCTTCACTTTTGTCAGCTGTTACTGTATAAAACAATAACACTCACACACAAATGAATCTTTATGCTTTCCAGAATCACAGTGTAAATAAAAAAGCTGATAAATAAGGCCGAATGCAGAATAAAAAACTCAGTTTATTTCTGCTTTATTCTGCAAAAATTAATTAAAAAAACACACCAAAAACCCAAACACTAACACAGCTGTGTTACTCCAAAGAATTCACAAAATAATTGTCACAGCTATTACTAATTGTTTGAGGATACCTGCATTGCTGCTGTGGGCATGTTTTTTGTTTAGAAGGAGAGACTTTCTTGTTTTCTCTATTTGCAGGGCACTCAGTGCTCTCTGCTGACATATGATATGTAGTTTAAATTCTATCTTTTATCCGCTCAATACATTTAAAGCTTAATCTCAGTGATTGACAGTTTTCATGAAAAAGGAAGAAATGATCTGGTTTTACTGTGAAGACAGAATAATCTGTTAACGGAGCAAAAATATTGGTGACACTACAGTGTTTCCAAAGGAAATACTTTGCGCATCATCCTGGGATGTGAATCAAAACAATCATGACAGGTGAATGAAAAGAAGAAAATTAAGATATAGCTACAAACAAAAGCAACATTAATAATTCAGGCAAATAAACTTCAGTATAAAGAAAGGAAGCATGCTGTCAAGGTGATGGAGAATGTTTCCTGAAGTACAGCACATTTAGGCTGCAGAAAAATATATAATGTTTTACATTTTCACAAGGGCTTTTTATATCCCTAATTTCACTCCCCTTGTTACATTTTTCCCCAAGTAATGTTCTTTGGTGTGATCCATAAGCTAAACCTGGTTTAATGAGTCTGATTTTTAGGATGGTAAACTTCATTATGTTTTTTAAGATACGAAGGAAGGCTGAGCTGTAAGGGGAACACATCTCTCTCCTTCAGCATGCTGTAATTTATTGCTGCTTGGCTTTAATTGGCATGCACGGCTGCCTCCTCCGCCCAGCTATCTCCGCTCTGCTGGCTCTAGGAAGCACTTGGATCCTCTGCTGGGATCTTTCAGCAACATTTTCATATTCATGATGATTTATTTGTAATTAGCTGTGTGGTTGGGCGCTCCCTTGCCGTGGTCTATGGTCCTGCTTGTGCTGGGAGGTGCCTGGGCCATCAGCAGCATTTTGGGACTGTGAGCAAACAGGTGTGGTGAGGCAATGGTCTCATCCTGAAATGTAACTTTGGACATTCATCCATCTTCCAATCACAGTTTTACCAGACCTTCCTCTTGCAGCTCTGTTGCTGTTCCTCCTGAAGCAAATGCTCTCAGAAACCACGCCTGGGGTGATTGAGGAGTTTAATAACAGCTGTGCCTTGAGTTCAGTTAGTGGTTTCTCTTTATGTTCTCATTTAAAGCAGCAAGTAGTCAAGGCTCAGGCTGCTTCAGGGTTTTAAATGACTGCATATAGTCTTATGAAATGCATTAAATATCACTACAATAAGAAAAAAAACCCACAAACTGCAGAAGAAAACCAATTTGTAAGTATGACTCTAACACAAACTAGGCTGTTCCAGTGTTTATAAATATTCCTCTGTGGAGAGAAGTGTGTGTATTATAATAATTATACATTAGTGCCTCATTAGTAGGGGGTAACATCCACACTGCTTCATTTTCCTCTAGTGCATTTTTCATAAGTTAACATTTTAAAAAGTCTAATTTAGCGGGAGACTGCAGATACCCACGTGTCTGTGTGTCCATTGCTGCAGGCAGCCTGGGGGCTCCTGCTGGGTGCAACACTGTAGGGTCATCGTGCCCTGGGAAGGATCTGCCATGGAGAAAAGTGCCAGGGAATATGGGGAATATGTGCTGCTGTGAGTTACTTGGCTTATGTGATTTTGCAGGGTGTGTGCTTTCTTCCTATAGCATTTGCACCCTTGAGGCTGCCCAGCAACCCTGGTGTGAGCCCAGCGATGGCCTTGGTCTCTGGCATGGCCAAACAACCTGTTAGCATATCTCAGCAATGCCAAATCATTTGGTGGCTGAAATGTGGAAATCTTTCTGGGTGCTGTTTTTTTTAAAATAACACTTCAGATATCACCAGTTTGCCAAGGGAAGGCAGCAGGACTATATATCTTTCTAATGCCATCCGGCTCCATGATTTTCACTACCTGCTAGGGTGGGGTGATTCAGCACATCGTTTCATCTTTTTGTTTCAGTTTCCCAAACAATAAAAGCTGATTAAGTGTCTTTGCAACTTTGTTTGTGGTGGAATCTTGTGTCTGCATATGGACCATATTAATCCTGGGGAGAGAGAGAGAGTGCGAGTGAGCGCCAAGATAATGAAGGAATGAAACACTTCTGAGACTTTCCTCACTGTCACTGCTGCTACCAGAATTATAATTACATTACAGAAGGGAAATTAGTGACAACCTGAGAGGAGCAATTCCGCTGAAAACTCTATCCCATCATTAATTTCTTTTTTTGCACTCCGGTCAAGGTTGCAGTTTATAGAATCCAACAGCGATATGGCACTTCACTAACCCCTCCTGTTTACAGAAAGCAAACTGACTTTGGAGCAAATCACCTTTTCATTGTTTAGAAAGACAAAATAGTACATCAAGGGAAAATGTACTAATTGATGGCTTTCTAAATAAAGCATGAACATACAGTTATACTAAATTGGTTGTCTTGTTCCTCAAATTAATCTCTTCATTATATGAGACTAGGCTGAATATTTTGTGTTTCAATCCATCTTTTAGAACAGCATTTGATTAATCAACTTAATGATGACAGTTTTTAGCTTGTGACAAATGACACATTTATATAGGCAGTGTTTCAGATGATCCATGCTATTGTAAGCAAAAAGAAAAGAAACATCAATTTGGAAGGTTAGATTATTATGCCATGGTTTACACTCTCTACAGTTTCTCTAATGAAAAAGCGAGGTTTGGATTATAAGAGACTGCCACCTGGAAGTAATAATATTAAATACAACTTCTAGACACTGTATCTGCCTTCCCCTAGTAAATATTTTGCACAACAAATAATGTTGATCATATATTCTGTCACGCAGGAGCTTAATCAAAACAGAAACCATAGCAGTCAACAATTCAAGCCCAAGTAACTTAGTTTTAGAAAGTTAGATTATTGCTGTCAGTACTGCACGAGGCATAAACTAACATTTCTTTGCATGTACATAGAAATGGATCTGATTTTAGAAGATGAGAATGGAGGCAACAGAAAGGAAGTGAACAACAGTACCACATCAGCTTTCGCCCCTGGCACAAGGTGCTAAATCACCATCTTGGCATCTGGGTGACAAGGCACATCATTGCTGGTGGGAGAAGACACGTTCAACCTGGCTGACTCCTGGCATGTGAGTGCAACTTGGAGGAACACAGTTACTTCCTGAGATGGAGTGTATGTAGGGCTGAACTTTTCCTGTGTAGTTTATGTTGTCTACATTACTGGCTATATTTGGTAAGTACACATCTTTTATCTACATTTTACTAGCTATGTGAGAAATGATAGTCTCAAGACCTTCCAAAAAGCAAAAAACAAGAACAAACATTTCACATTAAACCCAAGAGTCTTTAGCTAATATTTTTTTTTCTAGAGGAAAAAATTGTACTCATCTGCAAGCATATAAAAATATTGTTTTTTAAAGCCCTTAACGCTCAGGCATCCTCACTGGATCTGTTATTCATCTTCCTTTTCCCAGTTAACAGCCTGTTGTTGTTTGAACTCTGTAAGTTTTGTAACTGGTAAAAGGGCTGCTCTTAAAAATGTCTAAATATTTAATAGAGATCAGCAGATCGGTGAAGAGCAGGGTGTCCACAGGTGGGTCAGAAGCGATGCCGGTAAGAGAAGAGAAATGGCTCCTAGGGCCTTGCTGGCTGCTTGCCCACTGCGAGCGGCCAGGCTGGGGGTTGCTGGCAGGCTGCAGAGCTGGCCTGGGAAAAGAAAGCCAAAGCACTTCAGAGAAGTTTCTTGCCTTGCTTGGATGT